>NW_019101823.1:216593-337382 GCF_001856785.1 Myzus persicae | reverse complement strand
TGTGTGTGTGTGTGTGTGTGTGTGTGTGTGTGTGTGTGTGTGTGTGTGTGTGTGTGTGTGTGTGAGTATTATACGGTGCGAAGAGATATTGCGCGACCTACCATATTGTATGCATATATATATATATATATATATATATTATATATATATCTGTACAATATGTGATGCACATTGCACACACGATGACTAGCCGCTTTTCGGGTAATACCTGCCCGTGTGCACTTGCCGCCGCCAGTTCGCGAGCCACGTATTTTAATACTTCATATATTTTATACTCATATATAATATGCATGTACGCGATACGCCGTGTACATTTATACACCTCCCATAACATTATATGATTATTATTATATTATTATTATTATTATTATCATCATTATTATTATTATTATTACTCGTTATTGTATTATACACGTATTATAGCACTGTGCGCCCATGGGAACTGGACTCGCGCGAGTAGTCTGATTCGAATCCCAATCCGTTTCGTGATATTCATTACAGGTCTGTCGACCGCCGCCGTCGCCACTGCATCGTCGCCACTGCGATATCTGTGCGGCGCATAACGCTCGCAGTATAATATATTATATATATATATATATGTACCTCTGTACGTCGTACGCGTATATTGTATTATTATTATTATATGCACCAGGTACCCGCGCTGATACGTCTCTCGGTCCATTAACGCCGAGCTATAATACGCCACGTCCGTTATTATTATTGTATTTCCGATTCTTAATTCACGCGGATTCGTATACGCACGTATGTTATATGCGTTGTGCCGGTGTGCGTACCATACATCACGCCGCCGATCGTCATTATACAGGGACGGGGGGGGGGGGTGGAGGGAAATAATGCTCCGTCGGAAGCGTATAATATACAAAACATATTATATATATAGTGTGCGAGTGCGGTACAAGTTATTGTGACCGAGCGTGTGTATCGAACGCATAATAATGTTATTCGCAACAGCTTTCTTCGGAGACGTAAAATATATCTTCGTGGGACTCGGCCGGTGTAACGCCATTATAATGTATATTGGCTATTACCTACTTACGCCGCTTAATACGACCGACGCACGAATAATTGCGATATAGGTATATATTATATTATTATAGTGCGGTATAAAAAGCGGAATATTGTTATTTTATTGTCTGCAACGGCGGAGATCGCGAGAGGCCGGTGACGTGTAGCGGCATCTAGTAGGGACGGCTATAATGCGACGATTAAAAAACTACTAAACAGCGGTTTTTTTTTAACCGCGGAATAGCTGGTACTCACTAATAAAATATATTCAACTGGGTTATAAATGTCGATTTTCGAGCTAATTTAGAAATAATATAAAAACACGACCTCGTATTTGTGTCTCACGTTTTCACCCTCTCGTGTTTATGGGTCTTTCTTCAAACGACAAGTCTTATATTTTTTTCACGAAACATTCGATTTTTAACGAATATATCGGTAAGAGCGCGTACAAGGTAGTAAAGTGAGTTTTTTTTAATCGTATGCATTACCCTTGCCATCATTTAGTGGCGTAAATTGGTTTCAATTTCTGGTGGCGCAGAGGAATATTGTAATTTCTACCCGTCCATACTCCAACTTACTCTGTAAATTCCTATTGAAAAATTGTGTACTCTGCGCCCTAATTGTACCTAACTAGTACAAAAAAACCACCCTTGTTCGACAATCATAATTTTATAGATACTAAGTCTTGTTTAATAAACAAATGTATAGACTTTTGAAAATAGAACTATAAGTACCTCAACCTATACACATTTTTATGATTTTCTGATGGTGCAAACTTATATTTTGCACCACCCAATTCACAACACTGCCACAATAATTCTGTATAATAATAGATACAATAAAAGTTAGTGAACATTATATGTACGATAGGTACACATGTCTCCCAATAATAGCTGCAATATTATTATAGTGGTACTCCGAAATTCGAACCCTCTGAAATAACTTGCACACAACGATTGACCGATAAACAACGGCAGTATTCTGTCTTAAGAGAATCGCCCTGTATACAGTTTCCTTGTACAGGAAGTACGCCTCAATTTCAATGTACATAATATCCACACTAACGGTATAGCTAGTAGGTACTTATAATGATTATTCAGTGTATGCGCGTGAGAAATCGCAGCATCAGGTAGACGTAATGTTATTACCCTTAGAGGGGTCCATAAAAAATAAAATATAAAACATGTATAATATTGTGTATTATGGCTAAATAATAAAAAAAAGTTTTCATCAGTGTCGTGTAAATATACGTAGGTATAGCTATACATACACTCTGTTTCATTTTATAACACTTAATTTGTTTTTAAATGCACACTTATAAAGCTTAGATGTTTGCGCATATTATAATCTAATTCGATAATACGACGGTCTTTTTAACGACATCGTCACAAAAACAAAATAATGGTATTTTCGACCCTGCTCTGTCACCAGCTAAAATTTGTCCAAGGCGACGGATGAAACATAATATAAGGTCTCCCTTCATTATTTCTACAACATAATTTCCATAATTACATTGTTTTATTATAAACTTATAAAAACAATATTCACGTACCTATTATAATTGTTTTTTGTTTTTCAAGCTGCGCAGCCCGCAGGAGATTGAGAACTTCGCAGCAGCGACTCTATAGACCCCGAGTGGTGTTTAACTATAATATATCAAACTATAGCTCGCGTTTACACCCTTCTTCGGATATATTAGTGGGTACATTAAAATATTAAATTAATTTTGCTTAAATGATTAAACAATGAGCGATAAAAGCTTAAGCACGCAATAATAATAAGAATAAATATAAAAATTATTTATATAGATATACGGGATAATTAACAGAGAATTTAAACTGTATTTTAAACACTGTGTGTAGGTACACTTTTATATGTGTGATAACCAAAGGAAAATCATTTTTCATTACACCGTATACACGATTAGGTACCACTATTGATAATTAAATGTAGGATGTAATGAAACGGCACAACGGTTGTAGGTATACGGCCAACAAAAACATAATAATATTGTAATTGACAATGTCGCAGTAAAACTATTAGTGTTATGAAAACAGTAAATACATCTGGATATAATATACATAGTGACATAGATATGGATAGTTTAGTGGTTTTAAAAATAAGAAATTGAGAGAAGTGGGCCAAAGATTATTTTCCTCCACGTGCATTTGTCGGGAGTTAATGAATAGTATAAAATCTGAACGGGTGTATTTCAATTAAGTTTAGTGAAAACAAACTGTAAAGACTTACTAATTATTTATCACATTGTTAAGTGATAAAACGACCGCGGTTGTCGGAAGTCGACTAACTGACGGTCTTTATACATACATAATGAAAATTATTTATTCCTTTCAATCGTTTTTAAACTGAAATACATTAGGTACCTATACACCGTCGAATATGCTCGGAGATTCAAAGCCGGTGTGCAGTGAGAGATCATTAGGAAACACGAATTTCAAATTTTAAATACACTCTCCATTACAGACTTTCGTCTCTGTCTACTGTACAGTTATCTTATAAACCTATACAATATCCAATATGTTTGATTATTGTTTCGGTGCCTAAACTACATTTCGCAGTAACGCAAAACGAATAGAAAATATAACATACACCCGATGAAGTTGGAAGTATTGCTAGGTGGGTAATGAAAAAACGAATTTATTATTATGAATGTATTTCCTGTGCATTATGTCTAATCAAAATAATAAAATCGTGTCTCTATTGTTTTTTTTCTTTAGATCAAAAAAAAATTATTTCCTACTAAACTTTATTTACAGTTAAAATGTTTTCGGATTTTTTTACATGGGATATAATACCACCCGCATTGTATGTGTCGACACTTGACTCCGTCTTATGAACTCATAACATACCAATTTTTAAGAAGAATCTGTTTCGTTTTGTTATTTTTAATATTAGAATGAATTAACTTCTAATCAAATTTAAAGGCAAAAAAATTATCTGGGTCACCTTGAGAGGTTGTTTTTTTAAATTTTAACCAAGTTCTGCTAACATTTTAAAATTCTGCAGTTTTTGTAAAATTTCGAACGCTCATAAATCATAACTTGCTTCTAAATGAATAAAACAAGATTACATCTTGAGGCGCCGGTTTCTATAGTAAAATGTGTTATATTCCGAGTTAGTAAAACGGAAACACGTGCTAGGATACAAACTTCTACTACGCAATATGCGTGGGTAAGTAATATGATGTGAGGCTACGACATGTTAAATTACGTAATGTTAAATTTCTATTTTCTGTAAATAAAATCACCGATAACATTAAAAATATAACACAATAATAATATTATTATTTATTGAAAATGTTATGGAAGTGCGTCGTAGGGCATCTGTAAGTCGTCATAACCCCCTCCCCTTACCTATCTCATTTTTTCGTTCACGATTTGTACCCATTTGAACAATCCTTACACAATTTGTAACCCACTCCTTTTCACCCCTTCCCTTTTAATAGTTTGATTCAGGTACTACTTGGTGAATTTCAATAAAATAATTTTGCGTAGGTACATATCACAAATAATGTAGATACCTATATATTATTTCAATTTTTCAATTCGAAATGTTTGTGATGCAATATGTATAGGTACTTTATGTTTATATATATATATGTATCCTATATTTACTCCAATTATTGTTTAATGTTTAAATGTCGTACATTCATACTTGAAAAGTAATAACATAGATACGAAGTTGTAGACATTGATCCAATGATCCATATTATAGTATCAATGAGTATTGTATTGATGGGGCGTTAAAATTATTGTAGAAACGATTCAGGGATGAAAAAATATTCCTACATCACCCCCGTGCAAGCTATAGGTGAATACTTAAAAACATAATATCAAATGTCAATAAAATGGTTTTAGAAGGTTTCACATCAATCTGCACAATTTATTTTAGTAAATTATAATTTGATATTGTACAAGAATTCGTACATTTCTGAGCAGGTACATAATATTTGGATTATTATTCAAAAATAACATTCGTTGGCCAACGATCGCTCATATTATATAGTTGCCCGTTACTTTTGCTTACTAACTAACTTCCTCAAAGTTACTCGTAAGTCGTAGCTCATAAGTTCTATAGATACCTCTATACTCATTCACAGCGGAATATTATGTTCTATTATAATTTATCGTATTTTATACTTTGCCGGTGGCGCGTATGTGCGCGTTTTATCCTTTTGACTGGTCATTTTTCACGGTGCAGATAATCCGGATTATCGAATGTAGTGCATATTATAACCAGTTGCAAAGTGTACGCGTAAGCAGGATTTATCTGTGAGGAACTTAACCCGAGTAATAAAATAGACGATTAATTATAATCGTACATTATATTGTATTATTATTATATTATATGGTATTCAAACGAGTGTGAGTTATTATAACAATATAATATATTGCAGATTTGTATATATGTATATATGTATATGCAGGGGCAAAGCTCAACGATATTTGTTATTTATTTGTTTTTAATTTAGTACCTAACGGAACACTTGCGGTCAAAGAAAAAATACAATTTTAATTACGCCCTTAATTCAATTTCAATTGTTTCAACACGGTAATTCATTTTTTTATCCACTAATATCTTTCGAGGAATTCATGCTCCAAACATTCAATAACAAGGTACTTCTATATAGGTTCATACTAAATCAATTCAAATAATCGGCCGAGCAATGGCCGAATGCATGTACATATATATTAACTGGTTCCTGGGCGAACCGTACGAACATTAGCAAATGAATACCTACCTATTAAAACGTAGAATATAGATTGAGCTTATTAACAATGATTTCTTTTCTATGTTGTTCGTGTTCAAACATGCACGAGGACGAAGGAAAAGTGGTTAATAGGTTAATTCAAATCACTTTTTATAGATTTTTTTTTATTTTACACCGCTTGTTCGTTTAATATCTGTTGTATTGAATAACTTAAAAACGCTTTTAAAGACACAGCTATTAAACGCAATGACCATCTATGAATACCATAACACTGTAAATTGTTCAATATATTAATCAATAATCATCAAAACCTGAACAACTTAAAATGTAATAAATGCGATTAGGTAATATATTTTGCAATTCATGCAACTAGAATTATTTAGCATAATTTTGCATACTTTTAAAGTTTTCATGTGTTTATTCGCGAGGTTATTAGCATATTTATTGTATTTTATTTTCGTTATACATCTATAATCTATACATGAGAATGTATAGTAGCAAATTATTTTCGTACGCTTTAACGAACGAGATTGACGCCCTCGATATACAATGTACGAAATTGGATTTCGATAAATATATTTGTAAGTATATTTTAATCTTAGAATTGTTCAATAATGTAAAACCTATATTATACTTACCTATGCTTACTAGTTACTACTTACCTTGTAAGTATACGTTAAATTATTGAAAATTTAACATAAGTACTAGATAATATGATATTATATTTGTGAATTAACACTATTTTATGGACATTTCCAGGACCCTGGTTTCAGAAATAATAGGAAGTAAGTTAGATATAAATGTATAATATAATCAGTAAACATTAAGGCGATTACTCTATCGATTTCACAATTGGGTACGCACTGTTAATTACATTTTCTTTGTAACTTATTTTCTCTACGTTGTATATGATACTTTATTGTAATATTTTCCATGTCGTAGGAATTTTTATTCAATAACACGCATATTGTACTCGTTGGAATGTCGGATTCAAAATAATTATAATCGGTTAGGTTGTAAATGTTATAAAATACTATAGAGGAAACTGTGAAAATTGTTATTATATTACTGAGTTATAAATACCTATAATTATACTGAATGAGTTATCGAGATTTACCAACAATAAGCTTTAAACATTCATCAAGTATTAATTTAAAAAGTAGGTGCGTATATTATATGCTTTATTTATAACTTGTAATATTATTCCCTGGAGGCCCCAGTACCATAATGGAGTATATATTGTAAAGTTGAACGCTGATCAAATTATATAAGTTCTATTTCAAAGTGTTTATTTGTCATTTATAAAAACTACTAGTAGCCCGATACCTATCATAGTTTAACCTTAAAAATAAGCTACAATGTTACATCATGACAAGTATTTTGGAAAAGCGGAAGTAAAGGAAAATACGTGTGAATTGAGTAATTGACTCCCGGCCACTCACCTGTGTATTTTTAACGGGCATTATATTCGAAATGTTCCGATATCGATCATTCTAAGTATAGGTATTATATGTATATCGGCGACCCGAAATATATTTTTCGTTATTTTTGCAATTTATATAATTCGACGTTGTCATCCGTGTATGTTTCAATCTCAAATATCCGCAAAAAGTGTTGAAAACGTCAAAAATACAATACATATACCTATATAGCATTATGTGCGTTGTTCATTGTTCAAACGCAAAAACAAAATCTAGATGTTCAATAAGCACCGGTGAATGTATATATGAATACAATAATTAAAACACAAGTATCAGTAGAAAATATTGTTGCTTACACTCTAAAAGTCGACTATACTGCAGTTTTACTAATACACCACATATACTTGGTATCTACTGCCAAAGAAAAAATGCGTTCATTAGATCAAGTTAAAGCTCATCCCTGGAGCTACAAGGGTCCTTTATGAAAGTGAGATGATTAATAAGCGAATGGATATCATATAAAAACGACTACGAAAAAGTCTAAATACTTTGTCTAAGGTACTTTGGTTTTTATTAAGCACACTGCGGGGTCTAATGGGCACCGCATACACTCGGCTATATATAATATGGGAATCGCCAAATTGGAAGTATCAGGTACCTTTCACAGTTTTATCACTAACGCAATAGCTATAACAATTATAAAGGACACTATATAATATAATTATATGCATATATATTATTACACATCGATTGTGAAAATATAATTAAAATGTTTATGTATTGTCATTTGGAAACGACGGACGCGTACGATTAATATTATTCTACACTCCGACGGAGTTTATCTCACTTTGGCTGTGAGCCTGTATACATTTTATTAAAATGGTTAGGTACTTGCTATCTATACATATACCGGTCAGATGCATTTTTTTCTGGCGGCGGACGTTAACGTGGTATATGAAGGGCTACTGCATTAAGTACCTGTACATGTTACGACGACGCTATGAACCTATCGTAATGTTTGTTGTGAACCGTACATTTATCAGTCGTTCGAGATTTATTGTTGAGTTCAAGAAAATAATATATAGAGGGCACAAAAACCAACGGCAGTAGCTTTTCAGGAATATGGCACCTCGGGTACATAATGAAATATAGTGTGTTCAACATTTATGAGGACGTTACATGTGCATTTTTGTATCTGTCTTACAAGTTCGTAATACCTAATGCTATGCTCATCAGATCAAGTGTAGCTCCGTTAGTTGAAAACTAGATTAAATTGACCTCTTACAAAAATTAAAGCCACTATTATTATACCTATGTGATATCTACAGTCTACCACGCAGTGCCATATTATTTACCGGCAATAATAATTGTCAATTCTTAACTTATAGAAAGTTTATTTATAAAACATCATAGGTCCCTCAACATTTTGAGTGGCTACTAGAAAGCTCTGCGATATAATTTTCTTCGGAATTGCGGTTCAACACTTTTTGTAAGGTTCATACTAATGGAGGCCAAGGTTTTTTTTAAGTATGCAAACGAATTGCGACTCATGTTGTTTTTGAATACCTATACATTCTAATTAAAAATTAAAAATATAAAAATAAATATTTTATATTAAGAGACTTAATTTTTCTTTCCATTTTCAAACTGAAAACTGTCTGTATAACAATATTATTTATTACTACAGGTAGGTTAAAAATTTTGTTTTGCATTTTTTATTTTAAATTGTCGTTATATATTTTTTTTTTTTTTTTGAACACTGGTATAAAAACTTGTTTGATATCTTTTTTATAAATTTGAATTTGTTAATTTGTAACTGTTATTAACAGTTGTCACAATCAACGATAATATTATAATATAATATATGATTATTAATATAATAATATTATGTTATGAAATTATGTTATGATCGTTGACGGTCGTTATTATTAAATAGGCGACGATAATATTATATTTATGAATGTTTGATGGACATATCTTAAAATTGTGAATATTAGTCGTGCCAAAACTCGGGTAAGATGTATAAAAATTCAAACTCTAATAAATTTGGATCTTTATTTTTATCGTAGTTGTCTTTGGGACACAATAATTTAGTAGTTAGCTAAAGTATACAGCCGACATATTTCTATTGACACTGAGTTTATGATATGTTTTATTTTATTTCCATTTACATTTCATTAACACACGTTAAATAATTAATTAACGTAAAGCATCGAAAAAATAAAAATGCATCATTGCGGTATAAACGGTTTATACCTACCTTGAACCCAGAGCACCGGCGCCGCTGCTTTATGGGACTGCAGCAGTGGAATTCAGCGCCCGGAGCATCATTTCCCCGGCAATTACAGCCAAAGACAATAATCGATAATCGCGATTAATACCAATAGGTATATGCATGCCCAGTGTCCAATATTATGCAACCTCATTACCTGACCGTGTATACCTATATTAAATGTATGGCCCAAGTCGCTGGCGGTGTGAGTGCGGTTGTACTTTATCGTCGTTGCGACCGACTGTACTCCGCGGTGGTGGTGCGGTAGCTTATAATAACGGTAAATCAGTCGGTAAAATTAAGAAAGAAAAAACTAAAAAAAAAAAAAAGAGACAGACTGCGAAGTGGCGAGGGAGAGAAAATAATATAATAACATATTGTGTCCACCCGTGAAAACGTTGGAAAAAAATAATAAAACTTGTGTGGACCTAACCAGTTTCGCCGAGTCCAGACCGAAACGAGTGCAACGGATACATCGTCGATTGATATCTTACGTACATTGTAAGATCAATGTGTACACCGTAAAATATTATCATACCAATGGCCTAAGTGCAGTGTTTGACTAGTCACGATGCTGCTTTCCGTCATATGAAAACATGTTGAGTGTTGATATGAGCTCATTTGTGTCGTTGACGGTTTTTTTTTTGGCAGAGATAGTGATGATTTCTGTTCTTTTCTCGTCATTTTTTTGTGCCATATACGAATATTGTGTGTAATTATTATAATTCCATAATAATACTAATTTTATAATATAATACATGGACGGCAATAAAAATCTTTAAAAAAAACGAATTTACAATGTAAAAATAAGCATTTTAAAATATGTTCAAAAAAAAATCCTGTAGTTTGAATAGATACTTATTTGTTGGTATCGCAGGGATGGGCGAGGTACTTAAAAATGGGTATCGGGTATTTATATGTACTTGTCTTATAGTCGGGATACTGGAGATACTGGACACTTAAAATTTCACTTCAACTAAATAGGTATTATAGATTATTACATTAGTGATTATCGTTCGAAAATTCAATAATTATATTTCAATAATGATAATTTAAAAAAATATCTACATAATATAGGTAGAAGTTACCATAAACAGGTTTTGTTTAAATAATTGAAATAAAATGAAATACGGTACAGTTCATTATCTGAACTCAATCATTTAAAAATTAAATACAAACGTTTTTACTGAAACAAATATTAGTAAAAATATTAATATAATCTTCCGGAAAACAACAAACAATAAACATATTTTAATGAGATACAAAAATAAAAAACATTCCTTAAAGTCAAATTAATTAAAAATGTAAGTCAATAATAAAAATAATATAATACAAGATGGGCATCTGCAGTTTTTTTAAAAATCTTTATTTAAAAAAAAAATTATTTTAATTCTTATGTTTTACTGAATATCTATAATATTGCAATAGTATGCAAAACAAATATTGTTAAAAATGACACAAATCACAATAAACTATGAGTTAAAATTTAAACCTTATAGGTACTTAATGCTATAATATGGCTAGTCATTAGTTGTAAATATAATATTAATATATGAAATAATAATCATATATTACTTTTATTTATTACAAAATACAGCACATTATAATAGTATGTTATTACCAAAACGAATGTCCAGTCTTGACTTCAAAGCAATGGTTTTCAAGCACTTTTTTAAACACAGCACACTGTGATCTTTGCAATGTTTTCACGGAATACATGTCTGAGATTTGAACAACGTTTTCTTCATCAAATACCATTTATTTTTTAATAATCTTTAATACATTTTTACTCCAAATTAGTCATACAAGATTGTACTTAATTATATATATTAACATTTATTAATTAAGCTCGCAGTGCAATTGAATAATTAGCCCACCCGTGGCACGACGGTTGAAAAACACTGATCTCGAGAACCTTTAATTGTGTACCGCTTGTTGATATTGTTATTTTTTCATACTTGAATACTCGATAAGTCGATTAAAAAAGTATCGTGACATAAGATGCAAGTTACAAAGTTGTGTCAATGACACAATATGTTTCTTCGATACTGCCAATTGCCGTTCATGAAAATTATAAAATATGTCTTTATATTTAATTATATTATATGCAAAAAATCTTTTGATCATGAATTTTAGGTACAATTTGCTTAATGCTTATTAATTACTATATACCTGCAGATTATTATTTTTATTGACGGAACTTTAAAAATATTGCATCGCTATGCACGAAACACTTTCAGAATATTTGAATTCTGCTATGTTATTATAGAATATTGAGATTGGGAACATATTTTGTAATATATATACGCCTATTATATTTCTCTTATCCGAGTACCTATAATAGTCTCTAGACTAATTAGACCTCATTGTATTTTGTTTAACACTTTGTTCGAAATTTCAATTTGCAGTGGACATTTTAAAAATATTTTTTCATTTTAACAATAATTTTGATCTACATTTGAATCATTTGTTCATAAAAAATAGGTACTTTTCTACAGACATGTGAACCAAACAATTAAACATATATAAAACGTCATGCTATACGTTTGAATAGAATGAAATATTATAATATACCTAACATCCCATTTTTTAGAAATATGATATACATTTTAAATATCAATAAAAAATCTTTGAAAATTGTATGAAACGTTCCTCATACATTTTTTGTACAGTTAATTCTTGAAACTCGAAGTGCATTATATATCTTAGGAATCACGTTTCAAAAAAATAAAAAGTAAGATCTTTTGTTCAATTTCATAATTGTTCATCAAATTAATAAATATATATTATCTTTGAACATTTTGACTAGTTTAACTGTAGGTATTCGTATATTGTATAACAAGAAATTTTAACTGTTTTGAACATTCATTTTAATAATATGTGTTTTGGCTATTTTATCCTTAGCTGTTTTTCAGTCGATGCTTTGATGTTCCCTATTTTGGTTTCATGGTTATGTCGGTAAACATGTGAAACCATTATTAAGGACTATAATAATATTATCCTTAGACCTAAGTACTTACGTATAAAGTAAATTTTAATAACTCAGAAACTACTTGTTAAAATTTCGATTTAGATGCATTTAAAATTTCAAAAACAAATCACCAGATTTATAGTTTATTTTATAAATAATGAAAAAGGGTGATTATTTTCATAGAAAAATAATGAGTTTATATTACAAGGAACAGGATACATCTTGCATCGTAAACAAATCTAAGTAGGTACCTATTTGTAAAAATATGGTATTCCCAGTTCAAAAATATCAGAATTTTAACAGATACTATGTAGGACGTAGGTATATATTATTTTAGAATAAAAGGGGAGAGAGACAGTGTCAGTTAAAAAGTATCCTTAGCAGATAATTTATGCGCACCCAATGACCATATCACCAGTTGATCGTTTATACGAAAACGCTATAATGATATAATAACTATTATGACATTTGTGTATCAGAGGAGTGTAGAAGAGAACATACAATAATAAGATTACTAAATTTTCCTTACACAAATTTATTTTCAAAGTTATTGTTATACGTCGTAACAGTTACATGATTAAACAAAATACATTATTTACAACAATAAGTAAAGTCAATTAGCTAATATTAAAAGCACCGCGGGGAAAAGGCTCATCTACGACGATTAATATTGCTTCATCGTTCTCCGGCGGTCTAGAAAGATAATAATCTTGGGTCTTAATTTTTTCGTGCTCGCTTTAAATATTATTGTGCGCTTGCGCAGTGATATTATATATTATACATTATTATACAGCACGTAAGGCCGTATATCATCGTACGAGCACAACGCTCGTGCGTCTTTTTTTCACCTTTTCTCGCTACGGCGCACCGCACACGCCGTCGGACGGTTTTTTTTTTTTTATTTATTTCTTATTTTTCGGAACGAACGGTAAAAATTATCTGTTCTGTCACACGGATTTGTACGCGATGCACTTATGGTAATCCGAACGCCGAAAACGAAATAAATATATTATAATATACGTATAATATATACCTATATACAATATACGGTATAATACGTATTATATTTTTATGTCCCGCGGAAACCAGTCGAGCACCCGTCCACGTGTGCGTGTCTTCTGCCCGCTGTTGATAATGCGTATTATAATATAATATTATTATAACGACGACGGCGTCCCCGGCAGTGGGTCAACCGGTCGGCGAGCGGACCGCCGGACGGACGGGCGAGAGGAGAACGCGTAAGCGTTGTTTTTTCATATATATATATATTTTTTTTTAATAAAAATCGGTGAATCTGCCCAGTCGGAGACGACGGAAAACACTCAGAGAGAGAGAGAGGACGACAATATATTCTATATACATACATAAAAAGACATAATATAATATGCGTATATGTATATTATGATCGCGACGAGTACGTAAAATATCCTACAGGTATGCGTATATAATAATGTACAATGTGTATATACAGGTATGTATATATATATAATATGAGCGTGATAGGCATTTCGTTCTGCGAGCTCGTTGGGGGTCTTTCGGCGGGAACCGTCAAAGCGGAATAAAAAACGACAGTTTTTATTCGAATGGGTAGGCCTCTCTCTGAAAAAATGTCGGAAAAATATTAGACGTAGTAGCTGTGCTGCAGTTATATCGTATTAGGTACATAAATATAAATATATATATATATATATACATATTACATATACATAATGTCCATCGTAAAACACATTCCTTGGTGTATTGTATATTACATAGAATATGTATATATATTGCACTAGAAAATTCCGATCAGACGGCGTTAAAATAATACAGATTATGTATCGTATAATATACATATAGATAAAATTCGTCGAGTATCATATTATTATTATTATTATATCATAACATACAGACTATTACAGAGTGCTACACTCTGACCGCTAAGACTCGTTTTTTAATTCATTTACGAATGTTTGAATAATCGTTAAAAAATATTGTTAAACAACGTTAAAATATGCTGTCTGTTTTCATGTAAACATTCAATTTTAATACGTCTTAATGAGTAGGCAGCTTACAAGTTTTCATTTGATAACAGCACTATTGTGATCAGAAACAAAAATGTATTGTTTGCAACAATTTGTTTACGTTAATAAATAAACTTCAAACATTGAAAAAATACAATATTTTCTTTTATTTATGTTTTAAAAGTATTCAGAGTTTTGATAAGACCAATGAAGCGTAACATGGCGACCCCTCGTTCGTATATTATAATATACTTAACAGCTCATCTGAACAACTTATAACTTAAAATGCTTATTATATTTATAAAAATGAGAAACTGTACAATATTCGATATTATTACATTAAAATAACCAGGAAAAGGTTTTTCTTCTCAATAAAAAAAATGTTAAGTACTTGTCACAATCGTTGAAATAAAATTAAAATACCAGAATGATGTGCTGTTTACCGAGTAAAAGAAATAATGGTAATAATAGTGTTTTATTTGTTGCGAAAACAAAACGCGTTATAAGTCCTTCAAAGTGTACGAAAACGTTCATTTTAAAACTGCACAAACGTCAGAAAATAAATTATAATATGTGGCACGTTAAACGGATTGAACGCAATACGCATTAACAAGATATTCGTATATAGATACATATATTATGAACTCTGCACCGGAGGAATCTCGAACACGTTTACCGCATTTCGATAGTATTTTGTTTTATTTCCCTCCCATTTGCCTACGTACCATATGACGATAGCCTATAGCAGCAGATGATTCAATCAGTGACCTAGGATTCTAACCATTTAGTATTTACTCATAGTGCAGCCCTTTTATTTTGTGCGTGCTGCTCTTTACGACACACACAATGAAATAACCACTGAGGTGTTGTGTCATAATTATATAATATAATATAGGCATCATGCATTTATGCATGTGCATTATGCACAATGCACACACGGGCATATTTTAATGTGTTAATATCTATTATTATACATGGTTAAGCATTTAATGCACATGCGTGTAGTACAACATTTCTTCGGATGAACAATGAAATAGGTCGGCTTCGAATCCGCGAGATTGCGATGAACGCGCTACGGGTTTGTCGTGATGATCTACGGTCCTCAGGTTCGTGCTGCAGAGATAATCGTCTTTGTTGTATCATGTACATAACAAATGAATAATATGTATATATATATATGTAGGATATATAACACTCGTTTTGAACGTCATCTGTTAATAATACTTTATTGTTGCAGTGATGTACCTGCATAGCCGGCCGTCTCACAACATTGCAATTTTCTAATTTTATTTTTTGACAAATATAAATAGCATGTAAATCGCATGTTAACTTTTCTGATTTTCGTTTTCCATATTACGATTTTGGTTTAAGCATAAAATGAAAAATGCAGTGTGGAGGGAGCTGTATACACGTGTCACCAAAGTCCAAACCACCCACCCTCACATATCAAAACTACTTATTTGATCTCATAACATTCGAAGTCTCAAAATACGTTTAAAAAAAAACTTTAATACTTCTCACTTACACCAATTGATTGAAATGAAAATACTGAATAAGAAATGGTATCCTTTCTCCGCTTAACCCAACCCTAAACGCCACTCCAGAAGTGTGATCAGTGGGCACCGGGTGGCTTTTCAACCCAAGTCATCAACCTAAAGTCCTAAATACAGTTAACAATAATTAATAAGCTTATTGTACAACAATTATTTATGTTCCTTAACCGATAAGAAAATTTATGAGCGATGGAATTTAATGCAATTTTTCATATATTTTCTTAATTTATATAGATATTGCAGCCGCAGTGCCGCAAAAACCGAGTGTGCAGAGTGTGCGGCGCACACGGGCCTCAAGGCTTACATACATTTAAGGGCCCTTCGGGCCCAACCTGGAGCAAACACTGAAATTGTCTTAAAACTCAAAACTTAATTATTCACAATACTTTTTTTTTAAGTTGAAACATTAGTTTAGTTGTTGGTATACTAATATTAGATGGTACATATCAAGTATTTAAGTGTCAACGTTTCTAACTTTCTAAGTACCTACTATCAATTTTTCTATAAGGTATAGGTATTTTGATCGCGTCTATGGGTTGTTGTTTGTCGATCGGAAGAATAACAGGTTGATAGCGGAAAACGACGACAGTTGACGAATGACGATGTACACAACATTTATAGGTATTTAGTACTGGGAGGCCTTTGAAATCTGTGTAGTCTGCCTTTTTATTTTTATTAATTTTAGCTTATTCTATACCATCACTTATTCTTATTGTTCCGTTTGAAATAGATTGAATAAAACGTATGAACCAAAAAAAAAAATTATATATATATAATGTAGGTATACACAAAACCTAAAAACGTTGGCACTTATAGATTATAATACTTACAGTAAAATTAATTTAGGAAGGGGCCCAACAAAAATATCTCCCTTTATTATGAAGTTGTGGCACTGATTGCAGGCCACTTTTTATAGAAAATACAACCTACGCATAAAGCCGCAAAGGTAAAGTGTCTACAAGTAGACAAAAATCCCTGATCCTATCCCCTTTGGCCAAAACAAATTGTATAATATAACAGCATTATATATTCACGATATAAATTGACAATTGTTATACAACATTATGCATTTAATCTGTCAGACCGAAAACTAACCTGGAACTATTCACGTCCTCCTTCCACAACTCGTCAGATCTGATCACTTTATTTGCACAGGTCAACATTTCGTAGTCCACTATAATACGAAGTACTCCTTAGTGTAACCCATCTCCCCTTAAATAACCCAAACCAACCCAAGGATTCGGCGGTTTTATTGTTCTGTTTAACATCCTCTCGGCGGACTTTATAGGTTTTAAACTTTCAACTCGTTGTAATTGTAAATATATCGCTAACAAATAACTCCTTCCGCGTTTATCATTCACTTGTCTTCCTGCAAGTTTTGACCTCAGTCAATTCGATATCAATTCTGAATAGGTAATTTAATTTAATATCAGTTCTACGTTGATATTATTAAGTTAATGTTTTTATAGTATCACGCGTGACTTGGGAAACGACAAAATCGTTAAATCCGTGATCCTCCGCAGTTAATACTCTATATAGGTAGGCGCATATTATAATGATAATATTATCGAAACGGAACTACAATCTGACTTCAAAAAACATTTTCAATATACAAAAGTGAATCATTTACCAAAACTATATAAGAACGAAAATAACGGTTCTTGCATGCTGTTCGACGAAACAAAATCAAATATTGCGTCTTTCGCGGTCAATAATTTATTGCAGTAGGCCACTTTCGAATATTAGTCACTAAGGTGTCCGTGAAACAGTAGGTATATTAAAGCGATATATTATTATGTGTAACACTGCAGTGAGCCGTACAGTATTTCAATACGGCCATACGGGTATGAAGACGATTCAATCGTGATTCCCTCTGTTTTGTTGAAAAACACGATCTCCGTGTTTTAACTGTAATTCGAAATCCACACCGACGGCGACCACTTAATTTACATCCGCTCTCAAGGACGTCGTCGACAAACCGACCGAAGTCCGTATTTTTGTTTTTCGACCGAGATCGTTGCTTCTCCGAGGTCGAAGAAATAATGTCGAGAGGTGCTCAATTACCCAATTGTTTAAAACGTAGTCGACAGGGTATATACAGGCCAATATTCGCAATATACGTTTCGACTTTTTATTCGCGAAAAAAAAATATATAATATGAACACACACTTAAGCATTTATTTAGATATTCATATTTGAATTGTACCTAAATGTATCGTTTTTTTTTTTTTACAGATCAAATCTTTTTGCACGGTAGCCGAGCGTGCAGATGAATAATAATTATAATTAGACGCGAGTATATTTAAACTTACTCAACTTACTCTGGATCTGCAGTAATCATGGCCTTCCTTAACAAATTTATTCCAGGTAGACCTATTTAATATATTTATTTTTTGTATTATTTTATTGGATCAATTTTGTTTTAATTTTACTCGATAATATCGTATGGTATGAGCGAGTATGTATATTTAATTTAGAGTCTAGACATTAATTAAAGTCAATGCGATTAATCATTAATCATTATGTGTCAAGACGTAATTCGGAGACCTTATGCATACCTCGATGTAAAAACATTACAATATATATATATAGGTTTAGATTTGTATTTAGTAACATAACATTACTAGTTCGGTTAGATTTGAAATCGTTTTGAAACGGAAATTATTGTTAAATTGGTTTTCATTGGTAAAATAGAGAGCATAAGGTACATTGGAGCATTTACATATGGTCAAATGATGTTTTATTTAAGTAAATTAATATATAATAAATATAGCTGCAGGGGTAAGAAAAATCAAATTTACAAGTTTGTAACTACTCCGATGTACAGTAGATGTCGAATATACCTCGTCATTGAGTAAGTCACTGTAATGAAAAGATAGGTACAATTTATATTCTATGATAAATCATAGTACCGATACGAAAAACAATTGTAATTAAAAACAGTCTGTCAGCCAAATAAGTATACAACTAAGTATATTATTTTATGTTATATTTATTTTACATGTATTTTACTACTATACTGGTTGGATTAATTACTACCGAAAATATTGTATTTGAAATTATATTATTGCTTATAAAATATATGTACAAGTTCTATGTCTTCATGATTAATATTTTAAAATTAATACAAAATAACTCAAAACGTTATTCTTCGTTTAGATACCAAATTTGAACTTCATATGTATATAAAAATACAATTCTTCTTCTTCTATTTTTGCTATGTTTAGTTATAAGTAAGAACTACTTGTAAGGAATCTTGAATTCAAATTTCAAGCGTTAGCTATTAAAATTAAACATTTTTTAATTTTTTCACTTTAAAATACTTAATTTGTAAATTGATTTTTAATGAATTTCCAAAAAATGATTATAAAAAAAAATATTGGGAACATCCATTTTTGAAATTTTTAATTGGTATATGAACAACTTTTGAAGTACTTACCTCGTATTAAATCTTTAAGTTATTTTTACATTAAAACAAATTTGTATTGAACAAATTGAAAAAAACCATAAAAATTGCACAAAAAGGGCCAAAATATTTTGAAAATTATTTCATTCCTAGTAAATGGTAAAGTGTTTTTATAATTATTTAGTGAAAATATCAAGTCTCTAAAATTATTTAATATATAGGTATGTTGAATATATATATATATATATTGAATTTCTACTTTTCTACTTTTCTACTGCCAAAGTACCAACTACAGATTAAATTTGTTACCATAAACCATCATCGAAGTTGGTTGAAAACAAAGCATTTTACAACTCCAAAAGGCGATGATCAACAAAAAAAAAAAAATTAAAAAAAAAATTAAAACTGTACATTTAATTAAAAGTCTCTGCCGCAGACATGTTAAAAACAAACATATCATAATACAATATAATACTATTGTTAGGCATCATATAATTAATAAAAGTACAGATAATTATTTATTTATTATGTTATATGATACGTGACAAAATAAATGAAAAAAAATCAACGTTATTTGAATGTAGGTATATTTGTTTGACAATAAAACGTGTCACTTTTGATTAAAAAAAAAATTAATAAATACATTACTTTAAAATAAATAGTAAATCCATAGTAAATCCTTTAATAATGAAATATATTATTCTGTATTCAGACAATTAATATGAACAAGATAGGTAAGCTCAGATAGATAGTGAATACTTTCATTTTTTTAGTATAAATTCAAAGAATAATACAATAATTTAGAAAAATATGATTTATCGTGATTTCCAAACATTCAAAATGTGAAGCGACGTAATAATAATAATGGTTCACGATTTTTCATACAACATCTTCGTTTAACCTGTAGCTAATGACGTAAAAAAAAAAAAAATACTTTTCCGTGCTCAATTCATCGATGCGCTATTTACCTTCTTGCAGTTCTTAACATAATTTCCTAGTCTTGTTGGTGTAATATATAAATTAATATAGATAACGCGTGTCATCGTCATAAAATATTATCGACGATGAAAATTTAATTTAGCACATTTTTTCACGCTCTCCTTTGATGATGTCGATGTTGCGGTTGTGTTTGATCTTCTTCTCGTTTTGCACTTTAATATAATATAATAACGATGATGTTTAATAAGCTTACGGTGATTATTACCGACGTGGGTATACAGACATAAGATACCTACAGGTTCCTTTTTTTTCCCAACACATTGGTTGTGTGACTTTGGGGGGAAGGATGACCTGCTAGTGACATTGTACTAGAACCCAAACTTCTGGAGGTGTTTATAAAATAAATAAATAAACATAAGAAAGTGGGAGAACAATACCCTCCTTAATAACCCTTATAGAGCACGTGATAAAAATTATCGTGTTATCGCAATGCGTGTTATAATTTATCTAATTTAACTCCGGGTTCCTATAGCCTAACTTTTAAACTCATTCTAGCATATAGGCACCTTCATAGACTAGAAAACGTCATCAAAAATAAGAATTATCTCTTCTAACGTCTTATAAGTTTTGCTGGATCCGACTTTTGGGGGCTTATTTTATATTTAAAATTATTACGGGTGATTAAATTATCTTAATTGTAGCATTTATCTTATAAATAATAAACAATAAATCAACAGTGCCCAAAAATTACTTTAAAATCGAATTGTCCAAATTAAAAAAAAAAACCTTTGAATAAAACCAACATAATTTTCTATGATTAAAAAGTATTAAAAATTACCAAAATATGATTTGGGTTTGTTGGGATCTGCTTTTTTTTAATTCCACGGATAGGTCTCTTCTAGGAAGGAAAATGTTTTTTTTTTTATTTAATCGAGATGATCAACTAAACTCGCAAGTTATAAATTCGACTTCCCCTAACTTCTGTGTGTTAAAGCATTAGGTACTTACTTCGTGGCCGTTCGTCATTTGTTTCCCAGGACATTTTATTTATTCCACTTTCGCATAATCGCTTTTATAACAATTCCGCCAGGAAAATCAAAGATGTATACGTTCGACACAATACTGTTGTATGTGAAAATCTGTTCTGCCATTGTATCTTCGAATATTAAATTTTAGTATTATTTGTCCCTTCACTCAAATATCTAATTTCTTATACACACGTGCTTCAGGACCAATTTTATGACTGACCGGAAATGCGCAAAATCATATTGATAAATCAATCAAGGTACGTCCAATGTGTTATTTTGTAAAATGTGTTTATTCATTTTTTATGAACTCTCGGTATATTGAGTTTATTTATTATAGTTAGTAACTTTTTACTAGGCATGAAATAAATTAAGACACGTTTTAAATAAATAAAAATACGTTTATTACTGTTTCTTATATGGACAGTGATAATACCTATAGTTCTTTTTTTTATTATTATTTTAAATTACTGCCGTAAGTATAGGTCTACTATAAATATTACTATAGGCATACACATTTTATGTCTAGTGAAACTTTTTTTTTTTAACCAAATGTGTTTAGGGCCCTATTAATAATATCCAGTACTGTGGAGAAACGATAGTTAGGTAATTAATTTTTTTATTTTTAACAGAAAATAAATTATAATAGGTATATGTAAATATACCAGAACATTCTTTATAAACACTATATTTTTTCGTTTTTTGAGAATATTTAATTCATGACACTGAATGTGCCCATAATTGTATTAAAGTAATATAGCGTTCAATGATTAAATTACCTAATAGCCGATTGAAAACAATAAAATCGATAAAATTCAAAAATAATGAAATACTAACTTAAAATTCATATATTTTTTGATATTTTAGTATTATATTTTGCATGTAATAATTGTTTTTATCAATTATCAGATCTTATATCACGATAATTATTATTAATAATTGATAAGCATAATATTATGTTGGTACGATAAGTACTTCATAACGAGCGCCGATGCCTTTAATCGATATTTCAGTAATCTAAACTAAAGCTAATCTTAAATTTAGAAAGACACAAAATTATTTATGAGCATGGGCTTTGGGTACTAACATCAATGTATTTACAACTCCAAAGAGTAAAATTGTCACTAAATATTCATCGTTTACATTGAACAACAATTTTTTTATAAAGATTAAATGTTACCCAGGTATTGATGAAACAACAAATTTTGTCACAAAACTTGGGTGGAATTTATAAAGTACAAAGTAGGCACACCTACATTTCACCTGCAAATATTCATGGTGGAATTTATTAGCGGTCCTTTTTTAGCTACTCATTTCCGGCGGAATTCACATGACATTACTCTGCAATTTCATAAGTCACTGGTATTTGGAATTTGTTATACTTAAATTTCAAACTGTATGTGGGCGGGTATAGGTAAAATATAAGTATTAGCCCCAGTGAGGTTAATATAAGTAGAATTAAAGTCTCATAAAGTGCTAGGTGCTGTGTGAAGGTTAGGTTAGGTTAAAAGGTTTTAAATAAAAAGTATATATGATAAATATATGAATAGTGTGCACTTTATCGTCACTATATCGTCGCTATCACTGTAATATTGTATTTGCATAATAAAATAATGCATATATGTACTATTTAATGTACATGTAACTTCTAAATGTTTGTTTGTGAAATCAAACTAATACTTTTGTAAAACAGAATAATTACGTATAGCACTTATAAAGTGTATACATGAAGTATTATTATTGTGCATTATCATCGCTTCGTTTACTTTATTTACATTTTACATCATAATATAATTTATTAATGTGACATGCAGGTTTGTAAAATCTAAGTAGCATCTTTATAAGATAATGCCCCTCGCATGACAATTTTTAGTTATCACATAATAACTTACATAAATATAATATGAAATACCTATCACGGTTATAATTATTGAGCATTATTGTATTTTTCATACATAGATCATAATAAAATATACCATCCACACGTACCTACACGTACACCTACCATGATCAATACTTATTGATGTAGAACCTGCATAATTATATAGCCCTGAGTGAAAGACAAAAAGGGCTGGGCCAAAACGTCGTTTATTGAACTTTACAATATTGAAATAATGTCTTAAATATCATTTTAATTATTTATATAATCTAATATGTAGAAATGTCGTTCCAGTGTTTGTGCTCGTCCTCCTCCTAAACAGCTTGACCGATTTTAATGATTTATTTTTTATTTTTGGTAGATTTGAGAATAAGTCGTAAAGTATTTTTCACCCTCCTACTCCTACCCTCAATTTTTTATCCTAACCTTACGAGATTTATGAACGAAATTTTAGTTTACAAACAGTTGCTATAAGTTATAGGAGAAATTAAAATATATTTAGTAGAAATTAATATTTTTTTTTGTTCATTGGTTGCAAGTGATTAATCGGACTGATCAGTTATGGGCATGCGTCAAATTCATTGCCTTCCAAGGCACTCATCGGCATGTCCGCAATAAAAATTTAAAAAAACTGAATAAAACTAAAACGGCGGTTGACCAGATTATCACGGTATTTACGCCACTGCCCACTGCTACTGGTTTTCTAAGTGGACAATATGATATTAGAAATAATTTCCACGATGATAACGTCCGTGACAAAATTGCAAAGTACCACTTTTTACACAAATCACAGCTTAAATTTCTTTTGGAGACAGACGTAGTACAGTAGATATTGGCTTAATTGACGAAAAATAAGATTTTAGAAATAATTTCCAGTTCCGGAGAAGCCGCGAATTCCGCAACTGACTTGTTAGTGCGATTAACTTGATAAACCTTCTTTGCTAAGAATCTTTTTTTATAAATATACATTTATTCTGTGTAATTGAATTAAAATTTAACACATCTATTACAGTGGCACACACAACCTACCTTATCTTACCTTCAGTACAGTTGAACGTTTCTTACACAAACATTTTTTTTATATTTCGCTTACGCATACTGCAGTTTATGCAACAAATAATAGCTCCCTTAGCACAAGATTAAAGTTTAGGGTATGCATCAATATTTTAAATAATTACTAAATTAAAATAATTGTATTATTATTATTATTATTTTACATATTTATTATATATGTATTACCTACATTATTATTTTAACTATCCATAAATTAATGTTGAGGTTTGGATACGTAAGTTCACTAGACAAACGGTTGCACTTCCGTAATCTGACAAGTGGTCCAGATTAGGAAGACTGCAGTGTAAGGTCAGAAATCGATCTATCCACCCAAGTAGCAAGGTGTGTTGTAGACAAGTTGTCACAATCAGAAAAAGTCGACGATCCGGCTTTTAGAGACACTGCAAGCTCCACGACTGGATTGTTGGTGCACACAGTGGTACTATAGTACATTTCCATCACACAAGAGAAGTTGTCACAATTTGGTAGTGGTGACGGTCGGGCTCCCGAAAATAAAAGCCCCGTGATTGGATAACTGATGAAGACGCAGTATTGTGTGCATGTACTATTATTTTATATTGTCTGTGACATTGTTAATACACCACTGTAGCAATCAAAAATGGATATTATCTAACAATTTTTTTATCTAATTTAAATAGGTATTGGTGGTTATTAATAATTGCTACAATTGTTATTTAATACGTCAAACATGTTTTTTTTTTGTAATTAAATAAAATAGATATAGGTACCTACCCTTCACTAAGTTAATTATATTTTAATAGTTATCTTAGATATTATTTTTAGTTTTAATAAGTTATATGGTTATTAATTATCGTAATCATTGTTTGGAACATTGGTGATGGTTCAATTTACAATCTAGTATTTTTCATACTATTAATTCAACAATAGTTATATGTGAGTAGTAAAATAATAACTATAAATCATGCAGCTTCTAGAAAATAAGCGATAGAAAATTGTTTTTTAAAAAATGCTCTTATTATTTTTGACGTTACAATTTATGATTTTTTGACAAAACTGCATTTATTATGGCAGTTATATGATAATACACTATTATAATATGTTACTTAATAGATTCTGCTAGTGAAGCGTTGGGTGTGTTTTTTATCGTGTGCCTGGCATTAACATTAGATCAGTAAACATTTTTACATTTTAACTTTGTGGCTCAGCAAAATTCAAAATTCAATATGCAGTACAATTTTATATAAGTGATAATACCATTTTAAATACATGGTGGAATATACGCTGATAGGCCGTTATTGTTTCCTAGTAGAATCCTTTTTTTGTATTCAGTAGCAACGATTACTGATTGATAAATTCAAATTTAACACATCCATGATTTACTATACAGCAACCAACGTTATTTACGACCAAATCAATGACGAGAGGTTCACTCGACGCCTACTATGCAGCAGAGAGATTTCCCTAGTTTTTTTTTTTTTTTATAAATATGCATGGTTAATATTTAGTGGCCAGTAATAGATTTTCAATTATTATGTCCAACAGCCGCCACTGTAGGCTGGACATAATAATATAATATGATGCGAGTACCTATATTATACAGCTAGTATATAAAATATAAATTAGCATAACGATGTGCTAATATAGACACCAATAGCCAATATTAATGCTGTCTACATATCATATAATATATGGTTCGCGTATTAAATTATATCAATCAAATTCGTCCACGCTTTTCCTACTGAATTTTGGATATTTATAAATGCGTTAGGGTATGGGGTAAACATTTAAGATAAAACGTACATTTTTGGGACGTGATAGTGTGGATTGTATTAAAGATTCAGTTTTAGATTATTTCCTTATAGAATATGTGTTTTTTATGAGTTTGAGTTTATATCTATTTACTAATATAATTACTGTAGATTATTTAAACGGTCTGCCCGTTTTATTGTCCTTTTCAATGATATAGTTTCGATCAAATACATAGTTATGTAATACCTAATGATATTTCTCATATAGGTTGTAAGTCATTTTATCAGATGTGACAGTGAGCTACCGGGAGCTAGCTTAAAATGTTCACTCACGTTTACACAAAACGTGTATATAACGGTCGACTGTCAAACACGTATTGAATTACAACTTGTAAAATAACATTAGATATACAACACTGCATGTCAGTCCAAAAAGCTATGATGAACGATAAATTCTATAATTTAAAACTGATACATTTCCATAATTATATGATTTTTCCATTGCTTGAGAACAATAGAGGTATATAATTATGGTATACAAATATCATTGATGTTAAAATAAATAAAATATGACTATGGAAAAAGAACAATTATACTTTCAGTCAAAGATTAAGAACTCGAGGTTACTTAGGTATTAGCAAGTAGGTATTGGAAAATAAAAAATGAATGAAATCATATTGTAAAAATTATAATAAGATAAAATCTATAATAAAAATTATATTTTACAAATATATTATATAATATATTATTATAAATTACATTATAACAAAATTTATAAATTTCAAATGTTATCGATGTTAACTTAATAAACAGCAGTTCTTCATGGTCGATAGTTTTTTTTACCTACAATTTAATTACACAACAACTGTTTCAGAAATGAACATTTTTGGTGGGTAACATCGAACGTAAGCTACTTATTGAATATTGATGACAAAATAAATTATGGAGAGTAATAAGTAAGGTAATTTTTTCCGTTTAAAAATAGGTAGAAGTCTTTTCATAATATGTTCTTAGTAAGCTAAGAAAATCACACTTTGATCTCGGATAATAAAGAGTTATTTTTATTTTTGTCCTTTAAAGAAAATAACAAAACATAGATTTTACTCATCCTTTATTCGAGATTTAGCTTAAGTATTTTTCAAGAACATACTTGACGAAGAATTTCCTATTTAGAAATAGACAAGAATATTTACTCAATTTGTTCCACATAAACTTTTATCTATTACTACTATTTCACTTTAAGTTCGAAGTATGAAGTAAAAAATAAAAATAATAGCACTTTGAAATCGTTTTTGGAAACACTAAAATTTATTTCTTGAGTGTTAAGGGTATTTGTACTATTTTTGTCAATCAGATTTAGGATTTGTTTGCACCATTTTTATTTAGTTAGTTCAACAATAACTTAAAATACATTTATTTTATAAATGTATACATCAAATATATAAACTACAGTTTACAAGTTCATCTGTTCTATTCAGTAATCTATAATACTTTTTAAGGTATTATAAACCTACAACTAAAGGATGGTTTTTACAATATTATGACATAAAGAAAAATGTGAAATTCCAACTTTAAAGAGGATGTCAGAGCAGTATTTATTTTCTCTCTCAGAAGTAAGCGCAACACATGGGTAAGACCCATAGGTACATGAACAATCGTTTCTAATGATTTCTAAGTAATCTCAAAGTAAAATCACCTTTTACAAAAGTTATTATTTTAACTTTTGTTAAACTTTTTTTAAGTTAACCTTTCAAGGTTATTATTATTTTTTTTTTGGTGGCAATTTAGATGTAGATTATGATTTAGATATTTTATTATTATTTGACTTTAAATTCGATTTTAATAAAAACATTTTAATAATTTAAATTGTTTTAGACAATATTCAGACAAACTGATAAGTAAAGGCCACATCAATGTCGAATATTTACGTTTGTATTTAAAACAGTTTCCGATAAACCCAACTGAGTAAACTTTATTTTGCATATTATCCTGCATTCCGGGCTCCGGCATACATATCAACTATTATAAAAATACATTTTTGAAACAATCATTTTATATAATGGTAAAATTGATAAAGTGTGAATTCGTGCTAATAATTATCAGAGAAAAATTTTGGAAATTTCAATATTTTTAAATTGCTGACTTGGGTAACGTTTTCATAATAATAATCTCGTTTTCCTTGGGGAGATGAGCAATGTTATTCAGACGTGGGTTATTATTTTGATAGAGATTTTTACAATTAATTAAATTTTTTTAGAATTATTAATATTTCGCCTGAGTAGGATTGGCCTAACGTTACACCAGTCCCCCTTCATGTTTTTTTTTAAATAACTCGTAAAAAAATTCTTGAAAATCTGACGGTTATGCAAATTCATGCTAATTGCGTGCTAATTATTTGTTTTATTGGTCACATACTAGTGTTTATATATTCATGGATATTTGTCGAAAAGTGGAATGTTCCCTGCCAAATGAAATATTTAAATATATTATGTGACATTTATGAATTTATTTTCAGCATAAAATTGTCAAATCCTCTAAAATACACCTGTTACATATTATAAAGACTCTACGCATATATTATTATAATATAAGCAAGTATACATACAACCCTAATTGTATATACTGCAGATAATAGGTATAATGTTAGATATTACTATATTAGAGAGTCGTAGTATTTTTTAAAAAGACTATTGTTGGTTAAAATATATATTATTTACTATGTAGGTACAATTAATTGCTGTCGAAACATTGTATTATAATATTATAATGATGTGTCGGACAGGTGCTCAGACAAAATCGTTTAGTTTTGAGTACAATTTTATATCATTATTTTAAAAGCTCTATGTAGGTGTTAAATACATTAAATCGAATCTTAAAAGTTATAACACAATGAATAGTATAAAAACATATTATACGGACTCTATAAATTATAATAATAGTCTGTTTAATCATTAATTTCCTGCAGCAGATTACTTTAAATTACAAAAATAAACTCATACTTTACCTTTTACTACGTATTGCTGACATTGCGGTTTTTTTTTATAATGAATATTCAGCGTTTTTATGCACAGAATACATATTCTCAAATAATTACCATTCATTTATCAATCCTTGAATGTGTAAAGGGTTTAAAAACGCTATAAATATAAACTATGCTAAAAATTCGTCTAGATCCCTCTATAAGTTATATAGGAGTAAATATTTTTTAATATGGCATAGGTATATAGGCACATTATGCGGAACAATAATTTCTCAAATTCTTATTTATGTTTTTTTTTCTAAAAATAATTTCAATTTAAATATGTATTGACGTGTTGTTATTTTGATATTTTAACTTCAACATCGATAAATAGGTACCTAATGAGTACATTTTTTACCACAAATTGTGTTTATAGGGGGTTCCTATTAGTCATTGTCTTATTTTAAATTGAATTTTGTAGCTCTAACAGTCTATAAATATAATAAGACTACTCAATAAACATAATCGAAAATAAAACTAAATAATAATCATCCCGTGTAAAGTATATACGAATTATAATGAAATTAGCTAATAAACATGTTGTGAGTACACAAATAATTGATACACATATTTTTGCGATTAATATAATACGAACAGATATTTTATTCTGGTAGTTTTTTCTAATAAATATCTTAAGGTTTTTTTCTGGAAAATCGTTATTCATTGAATTATTGATATATGTATATAAATTATATATATTACAATATTCATTTGTAATTATTGTATCGTTCGTAAATCGTAATTTTGTTCTTAGTTAAACTATTAAGTTAGTAGTTACAATAATACTACGATACATTGATGCATTTCGAAGCAGAATATATTGTTTACAATAGTGATTTTAGATTTAATCTTTCATACACTTATAATAACATAAAGGACATAGATTATGAAATGTTTTTGGTCTAGGTGCAAAATGTGTAGGTGGTCAGAATATTATTAGGTGAATATATTATAACTAATGTATAGTAATATATGGTCCCTATTGGGAAGATACATATATTACTATATGCGCAAATAACTATACCCGACCTATGCCCTAAATACCATCTCGAAATTCGTATAGTATTTGGATATGCTTAAAACCTATAAAAAACAAAAACAACAAACATTTGACAATTATTGCTGATTTATAGTTTGTAGTGCCATATAGCGATGCATCGGGAACCGGTTAACCATATAATATTGTCCTACAAATTGAACAGCTGTAAAATATTCTCGGTGTATGCGATTGGCATAAAAATTGTGATATCCGGAAAAGGAAAAAAAACTTCGAAAAAATAAACACAATCGTAAAATAAAAAACACGGATGGGTGGCTTAACGGGTTTATGTAGGTACTTTACATCTCAGACATAATGCCCGGCCCGTTAATGCAGTTCGTACCTATTCGATTTTGTTTATGAAAAATCATGAGATTGCTATCACCACAAGGTAAAAGTCGGCAGATATAATTATATTCAAACGACGCAGTATAATATAATAATATGCGTTTGGCTGTGTGTACCCTACATGCTTGCATCAATAGATGACAATTTATTTATAACATCGTATAAATTGTGTTTTTGCCTGCGAAATTGAATTACAATTTTTTATTTCCGCGAAAATATGTGAGTATTATTACAGGTGATGTAGGTATACCTACACGACGGTAATATAATATATAGGTAACATGAACAAGACGCAATTGGATTTCGGGAAAGATATTACAAAATTATGCACCGATGCAAATGAATTCTACATAATAACAATAATGATATGCACGCATCTACCGTTTACTCGTTTGTATAATAGTGCAATATTAATTCAATTCTTGAATTTTTCAATTGAAGCAGGTTTACCTACACGTATCGACATAATTTTTGGGTTCGTTCTGCAAGATTTTTTTACTGTATAAATATTATAATATGTTATTTTTGATTGCATTATAACGTTCCATTGATTGTTTGTCTATATGATAAATGTATAAACAGCCTAGTACACTTTATTGGTATTTAAGTACCAATAATTCACGATGTGAACTTTGAGCGCATTGAACCACGTGCGATTAAAGTCTAGCGTGCAACTAGTATACGTTATTTTATTTGCTGAGCGTTATAGGTAATATTGATCAATCCCAGCAGACGCGTTTATGTTTTCATAAATATACGATAAAATCCATTGGAGAAATCTATTAGGGATAAATTAGCACCATAATAATATAATAATGTTCTATTGCAAATATTAAAAGTATAATTCAATTACTTTACCGGAATACTTCAATATGGTATTATCCGTTTTAATTTTATCAAATAACCATCAGATATTTTCTCTCGAGTAAATTCTAATTATAGTTATTCGATATCTACGACCGAGAGCTATACAGATATTATTATAATTTTAATAATAATGAAAACACTGCAGCTACCTAACCTATGTTCAACACATGTCTTAACTGATAGGTTCAACGTTCAACGAACTGTCATTATTCAAGTTTTGTGTGAGTAGTCGTGAATAATAATCTACGACTTTGTGACAACGGCACTATAAGTTATAACTTATTATTATGAATCTACATGCAGTAATGCATATGTTGTAGCAACATCTTGATTCATGACTGCCACGAGCCCGACTGTTAGGTACATGTTTTACACGATGGGATTGAATAAAATATTACAGTATATGAGCTAAATAGTGTTGTTGTATACTTTGTCAATCATTTTACCATCATCATCTACGTTCTGAGTTTAGAAACACATATTTTGATGCAGCTTTCAAATAAAAACACATTAAAATATGAAGACTGTTATAATGCTTGTCGATATTAAACGCACGCACACCTATTCCTCACTGATCACTGGCGGATGTGTAATTATCGAAGAATTTTAATGAACGTGTTTTATTCAATATAATCATAACCGTTATTATTATAGAACATAATATTATTTAAGTTTCATTGAAACTTATAGTTTCTAACCAGTTTTGTCGATCCTAAACGAATGGTAATAATTAATATAAATTATATTCATTGTGTCACAATTCAAATCAAGTTGTACATATAATGTATAAATACAGTGGAAAATACTAGTAGACACTCTGGCACTAACTATATACGAGGTGTCGAGGTCTGTTCAAAAAGTGCCAGGATTTTATTATTAATAAAAACAAAATTTAAGTTACACATTATTTAATGATATCTCCTTTAAAATACTCTCCTCCGGACAAAATGCAATGGTCCCAGTTTCTTGCCATTTTTCGAAAGTCTTTTGAAACTGCTCTGAAATTAAGACTTTGAGTTCTTCTGCCGCCATATTCGATTTAATTTCTTCTACATCTTGAAATCGTTGTCCTTTGAGTGCAAATTTTAGCTTTGTGAAAAGAAAAAAAATCACACGGGCCCAGATCGAGATAAAAGGGAGGGTGCGGTACAACAGGTATTTTTTAGCAGCCAAAAATGCACTTATCGGCAGCGCCGAATGCGCTGGCGTATTGTCTCGGTGAAGAAACCAGGTTCTTGTTCGCCATTTTGCTGAGCATTTTTCACAAACTTTTTCTCCCAAACGTATTAATAGGTACGTCTTTTTAGAATACCTGATTGACTGTTTGTCCATGGGGTACAAATTCTTAATGAACAATAATTTCAATATCAAAAAAACAAGCAGCATTGTCTTGACATTTGGCCACACTTGACGAGATTTTTTTGGCCGATAGGAAAATTTTGTTTTTCACTGAGATGACCGAGATCATACCTATAAACCCATGTCTCGTCACCTGTTTTAATGTTTTTATAAAATTAGGATCGATAGAACGATTTTTAAGGTCTTGACAAATCGTTAATCGATTTTCCTTTTGTTCGTACATATTGAAAACGCCAAAGAAAACAAACTGCTCGATTTAACCGTGTGTTAATATTAAACTGAGATAAAATAGTGATTTGGGCTGTATTTAAAATATTCACTAATACGTGGGAAATATATGTATATATATTATATAATTTAAAACGTTTTCGTGCTTAGATAATAATAGATGCTAATAATATTTGTCTGGGTACTTTTTGAACAGACCTCGTATACAGGCACCGGGACGTCACAAATTCTCAATAATGCTTTTGCACGTCAAAACATAAATCCTAAAAATCGAATGAAAATAAACGAGTCACAAAACGCGAATAATTCGTTTGGTATTTTTATATATTTTTTTCTAAACTTTCAAATCAGTAGTAAAAGCACATATTTCATACAGCCCGGGTTCTATATAGGTGTACAACAATAGTTTATATTTTTTGTCACTATCGGCAGAGGTGTGTGGTATAAATAATATTATTAAAATAATATAAGTGTAGGGGTTTTTTATTTGTTTTGGTTTGGACGTCGCGTTCGGATAGGCCATTCGGCATTTCACTTCAGCCAGCGAGTGGTATAAGCAGTATAGCGTAATCGTAATGTATACCTGCGAAAGGCTATACATATATTATATTATATACAGTTAAGACCGTTTTACTGCAGCCGGCGAACATTATAATATTATATAGTAATAATATATTTAATATAAATATATATATATTATTGTGTGTGTGTGTGTGTGTGTGTGTGAGCTCGTATATAAATAATATTCCCATCTATCGCGGTTTGCCGATGATTTCTCGCCGTTGAATTACGGTCTGATGTGTAATAAATTATGTAGGTACCTACCTATATATATATATATTATAAAGACCGTTGACGGGTAATATATACAAATAACGCGTATACGGAAAAACTCGAAAGTGAACTTACTACTTAGACATTATTATGCCATTGTGATTACAATACCCGCAGACACGTAGGTGTATATATCATTATTATAAACATTAAGTGCAGCGGCGGCGGCGGTGGCGGAATTGTCGATAACAAAATAATAATTGTAGGTATGTATATAGGTATTCAACGCTTCGCGGTTTTTCGAACGATCGTCGGTGCGCCTCCCGCAGCCCCCGCCGGCCGGTCTCGGCCCCGCCATCCGCGATAACGCCGCGTCCGGCGATATTGTACACGCGAAAAAACCTACCCCACTCAACGTGATTAAACCCTCCCCAACCACCACCCGAAGGAGAACCCCGTCGACGGTCTGACGGCGGAGGTGTCGGTGGCGGCATCGGTGGCGTCGTCGATGACGTGTCGTCGGACCGTTACTACGGCTATACTACTACTACTACTACTACTACTACTACTACTACTAATAATAATAATAATAATAATGTGTATTATAATATTATTATTATTATTATTATACAATAACCGCGCCGCCCGCTCCCCCCAAGCAAACAAACAGTGACGTCACGCCTCCTCGTCGTCTCGTTATGACGTGACGTCTCCGCCGCCGCCGCCGCGAAACGTACGAACGGACACCACGCGCCCGTATGGTATACGTACTCCAGACGCTGTACGGTATTATTATTATTATTATTATTATTATTATTATTATTATTATTATTATTATTACTTTAATAGTAATAGTAATAATAATAATAGTGTCCCGTCAACGTTCCGCATGGCAACACGTCTCGCGCTCCGGTCGTCTCAGTCGCCGTCGCCGCGGTACAGTGTGTAAACCGGCACGGCCGAAGAACGACTCCGCCGCCACCGACGCCGCCGCCGCCGCCTCCGAGTCTCCGTCCGCCCGAGAGCACGACAGGCGACGAGCCGCGCGCCGTCCTGCAGGGTACGACGATAGTCGTTCGGCGTCTACCGGTCGGCGCCGACACCGCCACAGCCACAGCATCGCCGGCGACGTCGTCGGGACGCTTGCAGAGGTGAGTAACGACGGACTCGATGTCTCGTCATCATACTAATACGCCAAAGTGCATCCACCCCTCTGGGACACCACCCCAACCCCCCCTCACACGCACACGCCGTACGAAACACCAAACATTCCGGAGCGGGGTGAGCTAGGCAGGAACACGGGTACAAGTGGTGGGGTAATGACTGTAATAATTGCAATAAATTGCATAATATTGTATTGTTTATATTTTATTGCACCGTGATAATGTTAATGTATATACTTGCCGCCGCCGCCGCCGCCGCCGTCGTCCCCTACCCCGCGAGACGCGTTCGATGCACTCGCGATTGGTGGGGAGTGGGGAGGGGCGGATTTTTTCGCACCGCGCGAATCCGTATCGCATCGCATCGCATCGCCACCGCCACCGCGCGCAACAATTTTCACTTCAGTCAGCCGTGTGTTGGTCCGTGTCACGTGTCCCCGATCCCGGATTTCGTCGTCGTCGTTTTCTGTATAATATTGTTCGCGACGTACACGCGTATTTATCGCGCTCTCGGGGATTCCAGAGTTCGCGTTCGACGGTTTTTGAGCCGAAAAAACATTTTCGATTTCCCGCGCTTTGCCGCCGCAGGTTTTTTGACATTTTTAAAAAAAAATTTTAAAATTTTAAATATTTAATTTTCGGCGTCCGGTTTTCGCGTGCAATAAAAATAATAATTTATGTATATATATCATAGTGTCGTATAAATAGACGCAACACACCGCAGTACGTACCTATTTGTATTTTGTTTTTGATTTTGTTAGTGTGTGTGAGTGAGAGGGTGTGTGTGTGTGTGTGTGTGCGCGCGAGCGCGTGCTTAGTGTTTGTTACTTTTTTGTTTTTTTACATTTATTAATTTTTAATTTTGCACGAAACCATTTACCTCGAACAATATAATGAAGGTATTTATCATAAATTAATATTTATTTTTTTCTTTCTCCTTATTAATAACTGTGGGCTGAAATTATTTTTCTTTTTTTTTTTTTTCAATCAATGCGTCTCACGTTGTGTGAGCTTTCTTTATATAGTATTATACTTACACATATCGTGTAGCTTGTAACTGCACACCGGTAAATATGGGCAAGTCAAAAAGCTTTTAAAATGGTAAAACGTTTTTCATTAAGAATAATTGTACTTGGCGAAAATACTATTAATACGCCTCACGAGTTGTTAATTATTAGTAAAATAGTAATATACATACTTGTAACTGGAACAAAATAGCATACTGTTCTATAAAATTACTAATATTTACTTCGAAATTATTATTTTTTACGTTTAGTACACCTAATTTGTTTCTCTATAGTTATAAAAATATTTCTGAAAAATCAGATAAAATCTGAGATTTAATTTTTTTTTCTAATTGATTCACATGTAATTATGTGTAAAGTGTAGGAAGATAGGTGAAATAGAAGTACAGAGAGAAAACGTTCTTAATTTTTGGCAAAAATTGATAAAACATAAAATGAAATTCTTTTAACCAGATGTTTATTTTGAATTGTTAAAAAAGCAGATAATCCTGTTTTCTGTTAATTTTATGAAAACCGGTTAAGATGAGCTTGACTATGGTGAATATCTCAAAATCTGTATCTTCCTACAATTCAAATATTATAGAAATCTATCTTGAACTGTACCAAATACTTTCGTGATCAAATAAACTACACTCATTAGTAAAATGAACATAATATTTAAATAATTATTTTATTCTAGAGCTGATAGTTCTGGAGCTTCTCAACAAATTTTTTCAACGATATTTATACGATTTACAGTATGTATTGTACAGTTGATACAGTCCATATTGAAAAAAAATATTAACACCTATCCAACAAAATATGTACATATTTAAATTTTAAAGTTTTAATTTCGTCCCTGGAATTTAGAAAAAAGCTTATGTAAAATAAGATTATTTTGAAAATAATTTATAACCATTAAATTATAAGTTTTGGTAATAATACATACGACAACAGTTATAACTATAGTAGAAGAGTAGTAGATGGAAGAAAGGAAACGTAAATAAATTCCTGTGTTTACCCAAATCGATTTTAGTTTACTTAATGTTATATTTAAACGAAATGTAATTGATTTATCAGGATCTACTTTGAACAGTTTTTCAGTTTAAAACTATTATCTAAAATCTAACCAATTGAAACAATATTTAGGAGTGGCAAATTACTAAATTAAGTATATCTTATTTTATACAAAATCTAAGAAAACATTATGTTTATTGAAAAATGAAATTATGATTAGCTTATTATGTATACATATAATATATAAATAATAGATTTAAATAATTACATTTTAGTCCATGCATGTCATTAATGCATAATAATTTTTAATTTATATATGCTTAACATATAAAAACTGTGAACAATTCATTTAGGTGATCATTTTTTTTTTATTCATAGTATATCATCAATTTTTTTTAATTTCTGCATTAATATAATAACTAATTAACTAAAGTTTTATACATTTTTTTCAAGTTACATTAGTATTGGTACATATAAGGTATATAATAAATATGATGTCCAACGGTCGTGTACTGTTGAATTAGTTATAGACAATATTTTTATTCATTACTACAGAATATATTGTTCCATGTTTCAAATTACATAAATATGTATTTTGTTCCATACCATCAACATACATTATTTAAATAAAAATGTTGGTATGAAATGCAGTAGTAATAGTCATAAATTTATGCAGGAACGTAGGTTAGAAAATGTGATACTAATATTTCATAAATAATTAATTTTCATATATTGTTCGGGTATAAGATATTAGGTACATATATTAATACAATTTGATGTCAAATTAATGATCCTAGCATGTTTTTAGACGTAAAGATCAATAAAAAAATATTTATGTATTAATAATGAATCAAACCATATAAAATAATTTTTTTTTTTGTTTTGACTAGTTAATAAAATTATATTATAGTAGGTTACACATTTTTTCCTGGATAAAATTGGTTGTTTGGTTTTAAATTATTTTTTATGGATCTAGTATTTACCAAAAGGTATCCATATACTTAAAATTAAGGTAACCTAAAATGTACAATTAAAATACGAATTAGATACACTGTCGATATTTAAGCCTATTCAACTATAGGAAGTAAAAACTTAAATAATTAAAAAAATAAAATAAAATACGAAAAGTATTTTCATAGTTATTGCCGTATTTGCCATTCATATTGGGTTAGGTCAGTTTTAAAACAAATCGTTTTTATTTTTTTTTTTTTGTGCAATAAACTATTACAACGAAGGCCTTCGTGTGGCACATCGTAATTTATATTCGTAAACTGTTCTATTATAAATGTTTTTTAATTCATAACGATGCACAAAACGTAATAATAACGCAACGTGTTTGAATTCATCACTTTTAACTATCGGTTCTAAAATGCATAGAGAATATTGTTTTCAAATATGCATTAATAGTTGGTATAGTAATATAGTATAATAAGTAGAAATGATATTTTTATTTTATGCATAAGAGCTCCGTTTTGGATTATAATGGTTTTATTGGGCCCATATATACCGGATTAATAACTATATTATGGTGTGAGACATAACTCAAAAATACAAATAAAATTCATTAATAGTATTTTTAATTTTTGGTCTACGTAATCCATTCTATTTTACTGATTTATGATATATTTACTTTTATCACCTCTTTTTGTAATCAACACCAATATTAATAATCTTATGAAAATTATTTTTTTTATCCATGTTGAATTTAGATAATTGGTAGGTACACACGAAACAATATTATATTGTGTATATTAGAATGCAATTTATAACAATATATTATTAATTTGTAAATTTGTTCTCTACTTCGCATCTGCGCCTATAAAATGTAAGAACATTATGATTTACAATAGTATATAGTTTGTAAAACGTTATTACAAGACGCGGATGAAGTTATAAAAGAGGTTTCTTTTTTTGTTTTCAACATGATTAACTGCCAATTGCCATAAATTCGACTATATAAAACTCCGGGAATTAAAATGAGATATTCCAGTTTGCCCACGTGAAATTGCATAAAAAATTATTTATGCCCAATTTCTCGTACATAGTCTTATGAGTATAATAATTCTGTGACTGCAGATATATTTCAGAATTTAGATACACATTTCTATATTAATTCATCCATTGTTGCGTCCTACTCATTGCACTGATTTAAAAAAGATACAGGTGTACACGTGTACACCTATATATAGCTAATTCAGTAGGAAAATAAACATTTGTTCGTTATTTCGAATATTAACAATACGTTTAAAAAGATGTAGGTATATCTACGTCTACTGCGTTGTCTCTTCTCCGACCATTGGGCCCGTGTTTGAATCACCTATATTTACATAAAACATTAAATTACACAAATAAACGAGTATGAGTCTTAATGTTGACATTACAATATACCTAGGTAGCTATATTATAATCATTACAAAGTTATGTTATTGTTGAAAATTGCTCAGGTATTATATTTTGAATGCCACTTATAATAATATGTAAATATCAATTCTATCGATGTTTGGATTTTTTGGGGAATTTGGTGCCAGAAATTCTAGTATAGTATACTTATATAATATTATTTTGACGCCAAATGTAGATATCGACAGAAATTTGCATAAAGTATAGACGATACTACGATAGTCAATATACATTCTAAGCGGCGGTAATATGCGCTCGATTAACGATATGTCAATACCTGTTTACGAATAACAATAACAATAATAATAATAATAATAAATGTCAACAAAGTAGGTGCCGATACAAGAGATATTTTTTTATAACAATGGACGAAACTAAAATATAATAAAGTCGTAATATCGTTCGTTTCTTCAAAAGAAATGATACATAATATAATACAAGTTTCATTGTATTTTTTCCGCAAAAGTGTACAACGCATGTACCAATATATTATATTATGCAGGTATATATATATATATATATGTTATATAGAGCGCATATAGTGTTCGATCTATATACTTACTGTCCAAAGCGAGTTCGTGATTTATTTATTTTCGTTTATTCTACATAATATTTGCTTATGTATATAAAATGAAAAAAAAATGATATCTACAATAAAAAGAGGATGTTCTTACACATCAGCGGACTTAACTGAAACATGTATTATATGTAAATTCAAGAAAAATAAAGTCAATAACAATAATAATTTATATATAGGTATAAAATGTAATATTGATATGTGTAGACTACTATATGAGAAAAAATATAATATACTGTTTCGCGTCAAGTATATTTTCCAAACCAACGACATATCATAACAAAAATCGGTGTATAATACCTGTATTTTGCACTGATTTCACTGTACAAATACTAATTATTAAGCACCGATGAGTTTCAAAATGACGGTATGTATTCTCAAAGGTACCTATAAGTCTATAAACGTTTTGCAGTACGGTTTGGATAAAAAATTAATTATGCATGTATGTAAATTATTCGATTAAAATTGAATTTATAAAAACTAAAAAAAAAGAATTCTTTTGAAAATTAAAGTTACATTTATTAGAATAACAAAGCATTAAACATATTGGATGATATTAGTGATAGTATATCGTCAATACTGTTGTACGGTATATATAGCACTGTTAACACATATGTTTTCATCTATGTACCATCATTTTAGTGTGATGCTTCTATTATTTATTTAATCTTTAATAGTCGTGTAATATAGTATAGTATTTTAAAAACACATAACTGAATTCATTGATAAGTCAGCAACTACCTAAACATCGACTGGATCATTACATTTTACGAATATAATAATACGAATATTTTATAAATATTGAACGAAGCGTAAATTACAATAAAAGTATTTTTTATTATTATACAGATGTAAGCTATTGGTCATTGGAGTATATAAAACAGAAGATAGAATCAAATCGTTTTTAAATTATCATCCGTTTAGGCTTAGATCAAACTCTTTGATTTTTTTTTCAAAAGCACTAAAATAAAAATTACTAGGACAACAAAACTACAAGCCTGGACATAAACAAATTAAGAAGTTAAAGTTAAGTTAATTTTAACTTTTTAAAACTTAAATTTACTCAGTTAAAAATTATCATTAACTTGCAATTGCTCCATAAAAACTTTAACGATTTTTGTTTTTGGCGACGTCGAAAAATGTCTAGTGCTCGACCTCTAACATTTATGTATTATATCCATAATGTGTATATATTATGTAAGTGGGCTTTATATATTATGCATCGTCTGCTGAAACAAATGTAACATTTCTTTTTCCATATGGGTTGACTGAAGCGATTGTGTTTTTGATATATTTCGCAGCCAATTCTCCAACGAGAAAAATGTTATAGGCTAATAAAATTGTTTTGACAACTTGTTTTGCATACACTGACACACGTTACACGTGCTATTTGCACATCCGTCAATAAGTATATATTAAGCTGTACGAATATACTTGTTCGTGCCTACTATATAATGCCGCAATCAGGTGGAATCGAAATTGGTAACGGGCCTCAAACACTGTTGAGAGAAATATTTTTGTTAGGGGTTAACCAGTTGATCCATTTTTGATAAATTTATTCTTCAATGCCCCTGCTCAATTATTTTAATTTAAAAATATTCTCATTTCGTGAAAAAATGCATAATATTTAGTGGAGAAGTCTCTGTCGTTCGCAATAGTGGATACGGATGTAGCCGCTTATCTGTTACTTTGTACTAAATACCTACTGATATGTAATATATTATACGACTATAAAGTTGCATAAGCATTCAGTTCCAATAGCAAAAAATGTTCGCTCCGATTTCGTTTAGCCTGCTCATCGCGAGCCTATAATAGGGGGGGGGGGGGTCATAAAAAATTCGTTTCCTGGCCAAAATGTTCAAGTTACGCTACCCCACTACTGTGCATATTAAACCGTTGTCGCCAGTCTGAGTCGAGATGGTCGACTCGAACAATCTTCTATATATATATTATATATGTGTGAGCGTGTGTGCGCGTATGCGTTTTTTTAACGGTTGGTGATTTGGATTAAGACAACATGGATAAAGTGCAACGCCGTATACTTATTTTTAAATTCTGGTAGAGTATAGTTCGTGGTGACAGTAGCTTGATCGTAGATCACTTGCATATGTATTATAATTTAAAAACGATTGATGTGTTATATTTTTGTACCATATTAGACATGTACCTACTCATGTCGTTATTGACTATCTACCTACCCATACTTACCAATGATAATATGTTAGTGTAACAGCCGAGTTTATACTATATATTATTCACATAATATCATCGGCGTTGTGTAATAATTTAATTGTGATGTGATATTTAAAGCACAATATTGTTTTCGAGCACTCGTAAACGAAAATCTCTTGGGTTTTTTTTCACTAAGCCTTTTTGGATTTCGAGTTTGAAAAATGTTATCATTGGTTGTATATAAAAGCTTTTTGCTATATATAGATACAACATGTATTATGTATATACTTTATATTATATGTACTAACGTATATACGTAGATATATATTGCACACGATTTTTGATGTTCATATCACAACTGTAATATACGTCAGTGATTTTATTATTATTACATTCCGATTGCACTCCGGTCTTGATTAGATGATTTCACGAATGTTTCGACGGATTTGAGTCACGCGATTTTACACTTTTTGAAACGAATTGAACTTCCAAATATATTTTATGTGTATAAACTATAAATGAAATATACATATATTATAATTATATGTATTAGGTAATTTAAATTCTCCAAAGTAAATTAACTACTAATAATAAGCAGAATACATTAACTGAAGTTTTGACATCATGGTCGTGATAGAATATATAAAGTTGAATTGTTATACAGTTGTCCAATAAATAAGTTTGAGCTTTACGGTAATATATTGGTTTATTCATTCTAAGAATTGGACAGTTTTATCGTTCTTAAACATTTGAGTTATTTCTAAAGTAATTATATTATTATCAATGAGAATTATTAACTGATATTAGACACCTAAAATGTATGCTTGTAAACAATTACTAAAGAAACTATAAAAAGCTGAAATAAAGTCTAAACCAATTGCAATACCTTTAATACATGTATTATATAATCGTGTAAAGAGTATATTTAAAGACAATACTCGTATAACCGTACCTATATGTTATGGTTACAGGTATAAGACTATATTACATTTTGCAAGATAAAATATATTATGTTGAATATATTATTATTTTAAACTATCTCCAAAACTATGAACATGAATTTGGTACATACAACTTAAGTCTTTGGTAATTATAATTAAATATTGACTTAATTTCTTAAGTTTTCAGCCCACAGTAAAATTTATATTTATTTTTATGTTGTAACCTGCAGATATATTTTTAACTTGCATGCCATTATTTTACATTTCGCAGGTACTTAATTGTTAGTATTGTAAACTTTATAAATCAAGGTAGCTAAATAGTTAGTCAGTTAATATTAATTTATGAAAAAAATATAAAAAATGTATTTTGAAAACAATATCTCAGAAAAAACCATTTTCATTATAGCTTGTTATTTCTTTGTTGATTTAAGTATAAGCTATGGTGAGTTATAATTTTAATTTTTTTAAACAATTGTTTTGTTGGATTTTATGTATGTAAAATAAAAAATTGAAACTTTGGTTATTATTTGTAATCATTAATCACAATAGTCAATACACGTGGCGACTATCATGATAGGTCTAATGTGTAAACGTGTATTATTAAAAAGTACAATAACAATGAATTCTCATTTATTTAAAAAAAAGATAAATACTCATTAAATCATTGCTATATTAAAAAAGTAAAGCAAGAATAAAATATTATTTATTACAGATATTGTACCTACGTTGATATACTTTGATTGAATATTTAAATTATTTTCGTATATTTTTAAAATATTTTTAAAATATATATTTTTTATTTTATATTAATGTAGGTTACTTATAGTTAATTTTGAAAAATATCAAATTTTTTCAATAAAATACGTTATTGAAACGATATTTAATAGGTGCGTATATAAAACAAATTTAAAAGATTAGTTTTTGTAGTTTAACTCAATATAAATATGTAATTTATTGTATCGACGAAAAAGTTTTTCCTCTCTGTAGCTAATTATAAGTATTATAATATATTTATTTTTAGAATTATCAATCTACAGTGTACCTACATGACGTATTAATATATTTATTGTTTTATTCAGTTTATTCGTTTTCATTTGCGTTTTTCTCTAAGTGATATACATTTACAATCATTACCTATTGTTCTTAATAAATAGAAAAGAAAGCGTTTAGAAAGGCTATTATATCTGGTAATCCTGTAATTCGTGTTCAATAACACTTTTTGATAATATTTCTAAATAAAACTAAAATCAAAACAATATTATGTCTTGGTATTATTCATTATAATACATTAATATTATTATTTTTATATTATCAGTATTATGTAAATGTTATGTTCCGTATATCGAGGGTTCTACTCAAATAATATGAGGTTATTTTTGTTTATTGCGGGGCAGGGCAGGGCGGGTGCTAGCATTATAGCATTGATCATAATAAACTATTTCAGTGACTCATTTGCATGGTCCAATTGTTCATGGATGTTTCAACAATTACATTTTGGGTGGCAGAGGGATATTGAAATTCCTCACTAGGAGCTAGGCGCTAAGCCCCCGCCCTAATGTCTGCCTATTCGCCGCTTACTGCTTACGTAAATTATTTTTATATTTTTAATTCATTAATTCTTCTATAATTTATATTAAACCACAATGGTGAAACATAATTCATTGATGACACCAGTTGCTTATCTATATTGTAGTATATAGAAGTAGTCCGGGATACCTACACGATTAACATCGTGACGAACACAACCCGTGAGTAAAATTAGAGTTATAGCTCAAACATCGAAATGAATTTAAAAAAATCAGAATCGCAGTATCGCCTGGGATGAACCGTTGTATTTTAAGTACCTACTATTCGTTTGTTGAATAACTATTCTTGCATTTAATATTTACCTACTGAGTAGTGACTCTTAGTATTTTTAATAGCAAAACAATCTAAGTAACCTAAGTATCTAAATACTAAATACTTTTAATTTGCACCTTTTGCACTTTTTGGATCAGTTAAAATGCTTCAATAGCATTTTAAAAATATTAGTGTAGCCAGGTCAGTACACCCTATTTATACAAATAGATGAATATAAGATATCTTTAGAAAAATATGTCTCTGCTCAGAAGAGTTTTTCTTATTAAAATATGGTACATCATTGAATTCAAAGTTAAAACATCCATGACCAACTCATCAGTCAATGGTGAGGTACACACTACTTCTCAGTATCTCACTATATAGCAGAGCGAATTTTTCGTTATTTTCCCACAGATATTTTTCTAATTCTTTTAAATGCAAGTTTGTGTTTTTTAGGACTGGTTTAACGAATATGTTAATATGTTCATGAGAGCTGAGTAATTTTTGAAAAAAAGAGAGGAGGCTTGAAAAATGTAAGCTATATAAGTGATAACTTATAGAGGGATCTCTGTGTATCTCCGTCTTACCATTTCAACGAATAACTGGTAAAATATAAATATGAGAATAGGTTTGTAGACGTTTGCGAAAAAATCCTCTGGGTCCCTTTACGCACATAGTATCTATTAAACATTAGGTATGTGATGTATAAACGACCACTGAATTCAGAATATGCAGAGATTATATTTTATCCACCATCCAAAAAAACTATAACTATTTTGTTACAGACAATAGTACAATACTCTGTACAGAAACTCAACAAATTATCTATGCCATCCCCATTAATATGATATATTTATGTAAGTATAGATATCATGTTTTAAAATAATTACTCCGTTTTAAAAGAGGACCCTACACCCGTATGTGTTGTCTCCGTCTTACAAACGTACAACATATCAAAAACTGTTTTACGCAAAATAGAACCACTCAAGCTGTAGTCCAAGCGGAGCAACCAAATTTTCACACTATAAATAAGAGAATATTTACAGTGCAACTTCGTTTTATTTTTTCGATATCACAAATACAAGAAAAGTTATTCAAGTTTGAAAAAATGAATTTATAAGCAATAAGAACTTTTCTTGTATTAGTGATATCGAAAAAAAAGCGATGTTGCACAATAAATGTTCTCATGTTTATAGTGTGAAAATTTGGTTGCTTAGCTTGGACTACAGCTTGAGTGGTTTTATTCGAGCAAAACTGTTTTTGATATGTTGTACGTTTGTAAGACGCAGACAACACATGCGGGTGTAGCGTCCTCTTAACAATATCTCTGTTCATTATCGGGTCCAATACAATTTTAAAAAAATATATACAAATAAATATTTTTTTTTCTAATATAATTAATACCAGCGTTTCCCAAACCATGGGTCTCGACCCTATAATGGGCCTCTAAGTTTTTTTGATGGAGCGTGACTCGCGGTTACGATTACTGTTATTTTAGCCGCAAATTTTTATCTCTGTATTGTATTGTAATAATGTGTAGTCCAACTAGTATTGTAGAATGTACGATGGAATTTTTTTTTGCATGGGGTCGAGTACTCAATAAAGATTAAATTTATGGGTAGCTATTGCAAAAAGTTTGGGAAACACTGGTCTATACAAAATGTCAATACAATTTTACCGACCCCTAAATAGAACAAACAAATTTCTGGCAAAGGCCTACCCTTTTCCCATATCCCTCCTTAAAATATGGGATTGAAAATACTTGCTCTTTATTGCATTTATCTCCGTTTATATTATTTTTTTTTCGTTCAATCAATATAGATGAGATATACGATGTTAACGAAAATTATTGTTACGGGATGCCAAGTGATATGTTAGGTATTATGCAATTATTCATAATATTTTTGTTTTTATCCAAGCTTAAAATATCTGTTTTTAATTTCTTAAAAATCTGAGATAATAGATTATACTAAAATTTAAATCACTAATTTTTTTATTGGGTTTTTATAGAAATCTATCATTTAGCTCGTTAAGTTCGTTATATGAATCTTAAAGGTTATGCTACAAACTAGTAGAGCATTGTTATATATCACAACTTTATTCCGCAAGCTGTCCACTACCTACATTTATAGTATACAAAATCAATAATTATAATGTATATCGGTGATTAAAGTATTAAAAAATATAGTGGGCAGCAGAATTGAGTACGTTGTTTACCTGAAAAAACGTCACCGATCATTACTTTATGTTTTTACATTTTTACTTTTCATGATATTTGTTTAAAAAATTAATTTGTTATAACTTATATTGCATTGTGTCCCTAATTTTAACTTTAAGGGATCTGCACGTGACTTGTTTTTTTATAAAAACATTCCTTAGAGGAAAAACCATCATGTTTAGTAGAGTAATCAGATTTTGGTATATTTTTTTTTTGTTAGAAAGAAGAATACTTCTTAGGACACATTGGACTTTGATTTAAAAAATTCTATTTATAAATCCTCTAATAAGAGTTTAAATTTTACAAGTTTTCACAAGGTAATAATTTTTATATTATTTTTGTTTTTAGCAATGTAATCGAAAATTGAAGGATCTATAAGAAATATTCTTCTTTTTAATAAAAAAGATTTAAAAAATCTGAAAATTCTATTATGTCTGAAAATTATTTCTGTGAAGTAATTTTTTTGATATAGGGCACCGTACCCACCCTCCTTCCCCGTAAATAGGTATCGGGGAGAATATTATTTAAAAGTATTTTAATAAAGGTGGCAACTAAAATATAAAATATAATTTTCAAGTTTTCAAATATAAATAGTAGGGTCTATTTTAGCAACTATAGATATAATTAAAAAATAACAGTTAACATATTTTAATATTGGTATACCCATGAACATAAGTTATCACATGAAAACTCGATACACCCAATTACAGCGACCCACTACCACGATTTAAAATATTATACTGCTACAGGGTACCTATTACAGTATTTGATAAAGGTTTCTGAATTGATTTACGAAGTGACAACATAAAAAAGCTGTAGAAATAAATACTAAAACCATATGTCAAGATTTAGGACTAATTTTATACTATTTCATACATTTATGTCTGTAATTCCGGGTTTACGGTTCATTGTGCTATTACTGTTTCGAGTGAAGTACATAGTTGTTTGCTAATATATATTATATAGGTATAACATGTATCACATTGCCAAAAGCCGATGGCTAATCAGTATAATATTATCTTAATTGTGCGACGCGGGCTAACGCGCGACACTCTTTAGGTATCTAGCTATACTCACTGTACGTGGGCTACGTACACATTACCACGGGCAACGTTTTTGCGTTCATTGACTTTTGACGGAAAGCAGACAAGAGTGGAGAAGAGGAGGGAAAGAAAAGAATATAAATAAAAATAAATAAATAAATAAATCGTTGCGTCGTCGTTTGGCATACGTCGATGGCGACGGTGCAGATGCGCCGACTAACACCTCGTGTGCAAATCGTCGTCATGTGCTCTATAGTGGAAAAAAAGGCAAAAGAAAGAAAAGAAAAGAAAAGAAAAGGAAAGACAGGGGAAAAAATCCATCGACAAAAAAGCGACGGAAAGAGGGGAGGATTGGAGGATGGAGACGAAAATAAAAGAATGATTGTGTGCGATCGAGAATCGACGTTAAATCGGTACCGATCTATTTTGGTCTGACGCGCGCGCGCGCCCCGATGCACCGCGCCCTGCTGCATCACGCTGCAGATAAATGCATTTGCACTGTGACCGTAGGCTGTGCACCGGCGGTGGCGTCCAGTTGGTCACCGCAAAACCTGTGTAGTTATATTATTTAGAATTACGAGTTACAAAGTGTAACTTACAACTAAGTGACGTCTCGTGGACGTACATGGTTATCCATTTTACAATATTAAACATTTATACATAATATACAGGCTGGTTTTTTAGGAGTGCTCATCCTATTGTTATGCTTAAATTGAGCATAATTTATTCAAATTCTAATTTCTGGTTTTCGTTATGAAACTCGAAGACCATATTTTCGAATCCATGAGATTTTTTTACCGCCACGGACGATCCTGCAGCATTGGTACCTTTCTTGTAACAATTATACAAACTTCTATTTTTCAAATAGGAACCCAACTTTTTGTTCTCAACTATTCAGAAAATATTTTTTTGAGAATTTGTGTGTATCTACATCAAAATTCAAGCTAGTAATTTTTTAGCTATATAACTACTATGACTGAATAAATGTTCTATTAAAGGAGAACATGGAACGTATGCTTAAAAACTCACCCTACATAGATAGTGTATATATTATATAATATATATGTAACTCATTTAATACCATTTTACATGATAACTTATTAATTATTATTGTTTATGAGCTTAAAAAATACCACATTTATAATTAAGTAACAATTTTGTTATTACTTTTATAATTATAATATATTATTATCTATTATTATTTTACTATGTTTTTTTCCGATAATAGACAATGGCCTTCGAAAAATGAAAATCCATCGTAGGTATTATGGTGCAAGTGAGTAGGTGACATGTATATATCTGTACCTATCATTATACTAAACAGGAACGATGGACTTTTGTGCTTAACACCATTTTAGTTAAAATCACCTAACTAAATAATTATTGAGTGCCGGTGTCCACCGACATTTCTGCAAGTATAAATATAATAAGCTATACTAATACTATACGTGGACAAAAACTCACTGAAAAATATGATGAAAAATGTTTATTATTTCTACAATATAATATAATAATAGATAGGTAGGCATCTGTACCTATGCGTATTGCTTAAACTGGTTGCTGCTTTACATTTGTATTCTTTTGTCAAATATTCTTCAAACAATATTTCTAAAATCACATTTACTTCCCACAAGATGTTTCTCCTGATATGTCAAGTGCGTAAAATGCACGAGAAATAATTCTCGTTAAAAAATATTCTGACATCGGTATCTGATTCAATATTTTATATTTTATTTTAAACGTAAAAAAAATAGTTTTTATTTTATGTGTATAAATAGATTTTTTCTTCAGTAATATTGATGTTTACATAAAAAATAGTTACATTTATATACACCTACATATTATTATTATTATCTTTTTTGTTTTTAATAATTATTCGGGAGCCACTACAACATTGTGAACAGGCGAAGGAAACCTCTGATCTCTATACTATAGTGCATTATCCATGTCATATTTACGTATTTTATAATATTTAGTAAAATAAACAACGATAATGTTAGCCATATAGTAGAACATAATTTATTAGCTACAACAGTGAAACATATTTTTACATTATATATTTGTTTATATCTTTATAATTCAATAACCTAAATACATATTACATTATTAGGTATAGGTACCAACATTGTCCAGGTACGATGAGATTCTGACCGAGCGATCGGACTGTAGCCAAACTTAATTTCGATTCTTTTATCCAGTGTATATTTTTATGTTTGCTTGAGTCGTAACTCGTAAACCATTGTAAAATGAACAGATTTGTCCCATTCTAAAACCATTGTGTTTTTATTTTTATAGAATTACTTTTTAAAAGACTGACTCGTGTCACCGAGTGTAAAAACATATTTTCACAATAGATACATTGTAAATCTTCAATATCAATTGTAAGTTTAGTATATATTTAAAATAAATCTACACACTTACCTGCAATATTGTCAATATTTAAAACAATTTATAAATGCATGTATATAATATATATATATCGAGCAGATATAGTGTACAAGTAATATACCAAACATGTTCATCCCCCCCCCCTACATTTTTTCATTTGATATATTATATTATATTAAATATGGGTGGATGGGTATTGATAGAAGAAAAATAGGACATTTATAGGTCGGTATATAACAGCAGTGTAATGAGGGGTAGGTAACCTAAAATTAAAATACCTATTTTTTTTTATGATACACGTCATTGATATTTGTATAGGTATACAATTTGCAGGTTTATTTTAATTAATAAATAATCTTCCGAGCAATTTTCTTAATTTTTAGTAAAACTTGTTATTTTTTTTATTTTTTGGCTGCCATTTCGGCTGAGCTACACGTATAGCTGCTCATCGACATGTACACAATAAAAACAAGTAGATAGCCTGCCTGATAATAATATACTGCTCACATTATCACAAGCGAGTCTCATATATAGTTGACATTTTTAAGGGGCAAATAAGTGAAAGGGATCAGCTAGAAAAGATGTAATAATGGTATAAAAGATCTTAGTTTAGACACGACACTACACTTAATTTGTCTACTGACGATCGTACGTAGCAACCGGCTTCAACCGCTATATGTATTTCTAAATACTAGCTGAAGTTATAAACTACAAACTAACATAACATTTTTATTAAGTTAAGAGTTGTATGGAAAACACCAAATATCTCAACTATTCAAATTTATATAAATTCCGTTATCGAAAAATAATAATAATTTTCTTATCGGTATGCGATATACGTGTTAAACTATATAAATTATAATTATAACTATAGAATCATTTTATAATAACAATATGTCTATAGAATCATTAGTAAATATTATTACTATTATTTTTTTTTTTGAAAGGATTTTTAAAAATTAGTCCTCTAAGGGGGTAAAAGTTGGTTTTTTTATATAGGTATATAATACGCGGGCAACGCCGTGACGGCACAGCTCGTAGAGGTTATTATAAAAAAAACTACTAGAAATTATTATATTTAAAAATTAATTATCATAGACCTATTATCCTTAGTCTAATACCATAGTTACCAAAAATCAGATTTTGAATAACTGCATTGTTGATTTAGTAGATAATTTCAGGCCCGGCTCGAGCATTAAGACTTAAAAGTAATATAGGTATACAATAAATGCAATCAAACCTCCATTTCACCGATCTACGTCTTTGTTACCTTCTCGTCCAATTTTTTTGCAAATCATACAAATAAAAATAATCATAACTACCTACTTGAACAATGTCTTACATTGATATGGAGGCTAGACATATGATGTTGGTACTGGAAAATGCTATATAGTATCATCATAATATACTCTTATGTCGGTATCAACTATTTTGCAAACCGATCGGCTTGTGTAGGTTAAAATACTTATATAATTTAGAAAACAATTTTTCTACTCGATGTAAAACACGCACAATTTACCTCAAAATAAGTTTTCCTGTAAAATTCGTGTTCCCGGTAAGTATAAATTGTATTGTGCACTTATCCACATGATGAGCAAACAGAAGGCCGACTACGCGATTTCCGAACAGCCGTCTTACTTATTATTATATTTGCGTATGTATAAAACGTGTCCGCAGATAGGTATATAAATTAATATTAAAATATGGATGTATTACACTATAGGTGTTGCATGCGGTGTGTTTAAAAAAATATATGATGATTTATTTTTGTGCATGCTTATGCTGGATCGATAAATATTATTACTTTGACAAAGTGACGAATCAACAAGTGCAATCACGATGATTTACCTATGTATCAAAGCACCTATAATATATAGGTGTTCAAAGTTGGAAATATTCCATGTGAACAACTTTAGAAATTGGATGTTTTCCTTTTATTTTCAGTTATACTGATGAAAATCCCAGTATCAATTTCTTTAACCATATAATAACCATTTAAATATCAATAAAGACTAGGTAATTAAGTTCCTTGTTATAATTCATATTGTAATAACACAGAACATAATAATATTATGGAAGTGTTCTCTGATTGAATTTGTTTCAATACATTTATTTATTTTATAAAATACATCGATAATACAAGTAAATATTGAATATTTGAAAGTGAATCTTTACTTAAAATAATTACATTTTTTCATATTAATTAGTGAATTAAAATTTCCAATTAAATTAATAACTTGGCTTTTTAAAATTAATTTTTAAATAAAACGTTAAGTTAAAAATGTTGAATTCATGTTTATACATATCTATGTAAGACTAAATTGTAGTTAAAGCTATTAACTAATTAATTAATGTTTAATTTAATCACTCCATGTCATATACACAATAAATGATTTTAAATAAAGATAAAAAATTAATGACTATATTTATCCATATTAATTTAATAATTTAATTGACACAAACGAGTTATTGCCAAAACCATTACAGCTAATCAGCAATAAGAAAGAATAGTATGTACATAAAATGAATTTTCAACAAAATATTTAGGTAATTATATTTTAAAGAAATTGAAAATTGTACTATATAACGTGCGCCCGAGCAGTGAATTCAAAAAAATTTCAAATGTCCATATTGATACCCAAACCTATCATAATATTATTTAGTGTTTACCTCTTCTACTTGATCAGTAACTTAACTGCATCAAAAACTTGTATACGCTATTGTAAATATTACATTGTAATATTATGAACCAGTCTATTGTGTAATTTACCAATTTTTATCGCATATTTCATGAATCTTAACAAATTAGGTTCATAAAAACGTTGTACACATGCAAAGCGATATATTATATATATATCTGTCTTATACATTTTTTAAATATTTAAAGAAAATGTTTGATAATTTTATGTTTGATGAGACTTTCAAACACTATCGTCTTTGTACAGTTAATTATAATATACAGTTCTAAGCAGTCTGCGAGAGACTCAATTCATTTTTTTTAATTGTTCTCATTATTTACAACTGTGTAAACAGTTGAACTGTTCATACTTTTTAATAGATTTTCTAGCGTAATTGTGTAAGTACGCACTGACGAGTAAAATTGAAAACTGATAAACACTATACGACCAGTCGGACGAAATAATGTACCCAATTCTCGTTTAAATGTATAGAGCAGTGTCTGCCTTGATGGCCATAATTTGTCAGTCACGCGTAAGTCGTACGGAATACGGACTATATATATATATATGTATAGGTACTCATACTCAAGCATACACTAGTACTATTAGTCTGTAAAGTGCATTATTAATAACACACTGTACTTAGGTATGTATATTATACTATTATATGCAGTCAGTAGTATATTTATTTTACCCTCGGAGATATTATATGGTTTTAGATTTATAAAATATAGTATCAAGTGTATAACATTATTATGATTAATCTCCTGAACTACAGTGAGTCGGTGAACGGGTTTCTCCTTTTACATTTCTTGTAGATATAGGTGGTATACATCTCACCTTGGCCCTTCGCCACAGTTACACTCTTATAGACTTATAGTATACCCGTTTAGCCGCGCCATTGGATGATTTAGATTGGTCTGGGTATCCCTAATAAAAAAAAATTCTTAAACTAATCGGCTTTCATAGTTTTTTACAGAGAACAGTAGGTAGGTATACGAAATCCAGACACGACCGATATTTTTGATCTACGATCTGGATCCGCCATTGAACAGAGATCTCCTTAACACGGAGTGATTATTTAAAATTGTATCGAATTATGAAATTTAAAATAATTTATAGGTTGTCATAAAAAAAAAAAAAACATAGACAATTGTAAATAGTTGAACATATTTTCAAGGTTTCTTCAAAGTTCAAACTGTTGGGAATGTTTTTCTTTTTTTATCAACCTTACAATTAACCAAGGTAATAAATGGTTTGAATGAAATAAAAATCACTCATGAGGGATTGAAATACACGAACAATAATTACTGAATATTTAATTATATAATATAGTTAGTGTTCCTTATCCACTATTTAGTGACCCTTGATTGGTCCATTGCATTTTAAATGTTTTACTGAATTTTTAAAAGTTTAATTAATCTATGCACGTTTTCAATGCAACTCGGCATCAGTAGGTATATTATATATTATAATATACCAAAAGAAAAATATAATTTTAAAATTTTGTTGTCTGTGCTAAATTTTACGTTATTCTAAGTTGTTTATACCAATTTATTAAAATTATATATTTTTTTCTATTTTTTTTCCTCACTCGGATAACTCTGTCCAAATACATAACTAAATCATATTAGGTATATTTTTATATATAATAGGTGACTGGTATATATATAATATATAAGTTGTTGTACCTATTGACACCAAACACGTTTGAATGTTATATTATGTAAAACGCATATACAATGTATCGCAAAAGTTTTTCTTTCTTTTTTTTAAGTACCAGCAACTTTATACTTTCATATTTACACCACTACCAGCTATTCATATAATGTAAATAGCTGATAAGTGAATATTGAGAAATGGCATTTTTCGTCATGAATTTTATAAAATTTAAATTGTTTGTTTCCACTTAAGAGGCACCAACGGCAGTATCGAAATTGGAAGAGTTTCCTATATCTTTTACGCTGTCATAGATATTAATATTTTACCAGAATAATTCGACAAAATAATGTGCTAAATACTAACGTGGGTTTTTTTAATAACTTTTTCAACACTCTATAATATACGTATTCTGTGTATTATTTTAATTTTAAGAAATAATGCATTTTTTCAAATTACATTATATAATAAGTGTAAGTTTAGTAAAGACCCAAACCGATGTATTAAAAAAATATATATTGGGCTTAGTTTTAGTACAAGTTCTAGGAAGATGAATGGTGAAAATATTTTTTTCAGCGTCCGTATCGACCACTGCAGCTCTATTGGGAATACTCATAGTAATTTTTATGGTACCTATGGTATCATTTTAGAAAACATAATTAAAAGGAATGATTCATCAAGGGAGCCAGCAGAGATTTAAACTATGTGGGGTAGCAAGCTCAAAAATCTCTGATGACATATAAGACTTACTCTTATATGACGCAACATATACTATTTATTTTGTTTTTACAAGTGATAAAATAGTTAATATTAACTAAAATAGATATTCTTCCCCCCGGCACCACCCACGAGAGCCCAAGTGAATCATAAGTATTTATTACTACCTATTTACAACATATATATATATATACATTATGCATGTAATCAAAATTAAAACCAAATTTTTTTAAATCGAATCTTGAATTTTTTTAGTATTATTTTCAAAATATAATGTCATGATAATATTTTCAAGCATTGAAAGTTTTAGATAAACTTGAACTACACAATAATTATTACCTATTCAAAATATAGACTAGGGACCAATATTTTACATTATTGAAATTACGAATAATGATCATTGTACTGTGTAGATACAATTGTTTGCCATAAATCATTTCGATTAAGACTTTATTTCTAAATAAATTGATTTCTAATATTACTAATATTGTAACATTTATTAATTATGAATTAAATACACAATTTTATCGGCCAAACTACTTATCAAGGTTAGGTTGTTACATGTTGTACACTAAATGCATATTATATTATATAACTTACTAAAATGTATTTAAAGGAGTCGCTTGTTAATTACGAAATCAGGATGCTAATAAGTGCATTGATAATGTTATCTAACAGGAAAATTATTGAATTTCTTGATCTGTATTCATTAAAAAGAGTTATTTTTTAAAAAAATATCTTGCATTAAAAACCACAAAATAAAATTCGATCCTTTTTGGCCGTGTGCCAAAGACAATATAATGTACACCGCGATTGATTTGTGTGCTTTAATTCAGTTTCACTATCCCTACAACTATTTCATGTCAATAACAATGATTAAAATATTTTATTGTCACACATGCAAATGAGTTATTTTATGCTTTATTATATAAAGCCACGTGTGGCTGGTTAAAATATGTACAAGTGTACAATATAAATAAAATAATAAATAATAATATTATTATGTTTGTTTGTGCAAGTTATTATCTCGTGGCACGAAAAAATAAAGAACGTACTATTATATTATTTTTGCAACCACAGCAGTTCGTCTTGAAGGACTATGCGATTTACGAAAACGTTTTGATAGACCCACAATCCACATTTTAAACGATTGTTTGTGAGAAATATCTCATACTGTCTACATTTCACACATATTATTATTAATTAATAGTTATTATATAGATATTTTGTCTCATATCAGGACAGTTGCTTGTAATCGATTTCGGATTAGCTACACAACTCACAGTTTATTACACCACAGGGTCACAAAAATCCTAGATCTCCTAGACATTTTCTGAGTTAGACATGTGCATAATATTATAATATTACTATTATTATACACACGTGCTCTTAATTATTGATCGCAAAAACATATCTAAATTATAAGCTGTCCACAAGTGTGTCCGCAAAAATGTTCTCACGTTTGGTTGGTGGGAGGAGAGTGGGACAATGTCTTCGTCATATTATGACCATAGTAATTTTTTTACAGTGAATACTATGCAATTTTAAATTTTCGTATGGTGTATACAATTAATAAATTGTAAACTTAGTAAAAAATCGACGAAACTACTGTATTTTAATCACGTGTGAGAGCACAATAATCATTTTGTTCAGTGTTTATACTTCTTAAATTATAAAACTATTATATAATAATCAATAATTTTATTTACTAAAAAAAAAATAACTTTCAAAAATATAATATTTTGGGTACCTACGAAATTGATATGACTAACGATTGAAAGGCATGGGCTCCCACACCTCCTCCACCCATCCAACAGGTGCCTCTAATTGCCCGATTTCGATTAACGGGGCAATAATTTTTTTTCGTTAGTTGTTCATCGAGTTGAATAAGTTTGAAGAGAAAAAAATGAAGCTCTGCAAAAATATCACTAGACACACATTTTTACAAATAAATAAATGTATGTATACAATATATTATACACTCATATATAATAAAGTAATAAGTATTTATTTCTAAAAGTCCTACACAATATCTACCACTGATCCCAGGGCAAATAATAAGCCTAAGATCAGCCAACTGGGGATAAAAACAAAAAGAAGTTTTTCTTAATGAAATATAGATATTATATTATGGAGTATCCGCAGAGAGAGTTATGGGAGCCATCTATATTATACAGCTATATGCCTATATACAACTTAATATTTAAGTATTTTTCATAATTATATCTCAAACATAATACCTAATAATTCACGACAGAGACAGGTAATTATAATAGTATAGCTTATACTAAATAGGTATTATTATCTACCGGCTATTTGTAATGGTATATCAATTAATACATATATTTATAAATGACAATTTTTCTCGTAGGTATGAGTGCCTAGAAATAACAGTTATGCATATGTACCTATATGAGTCCTTTATTGAGCACCTCAATTTTTTTTTTTAAAATAACACGAAAGCAAAAATCTATAATTTTATTACTTTGTTAACTATTTTTTTCATCATGTAAAAACATAATATCTTAATCTTTGTCTGCACCTGTAGACTATCACTCATTGCGACAGTCTGTCAGAATTGCGTTACAATACTTTGGCTACCCATACATCGGGGTTTTTAGTTGGCTTCATTTCTTCTGTTTATATTTTGGGTACCTGGAATTTTCATAACGTATACCAGCAGAACAAATTATTTAATAATTTTTAGGTATCTCAGTGTAGTCTAAATTATTTAAAGTATAATGGTACCTACTACAAGTACCTTAGAAACATTTTTAATTCACGAAATTATGTAGAGTTATATTATTTTTAATATTTTGGTGATCTCATATTATCATGTCATATTTTAAGATATTTTTAGTCACATTTTAGTGCGTATATATTTTCAAAAACTTAAAACTCTATCCACTCGCACAAAAAAGTACAATAATAAAAAATAAAAAATTAGTTTTGAATTTTCAAAAATAGAAGTTTTAAAATGATTGACTCAATGGTTCATATATTTTTTTATGATGTACTTGACGTTTTCTAGGCGCGTATTGTGTATATTATTATTTTAATATTATTACCCGACACCGTAACATCTACCGTTATTACCTGCCACGTAAATAATCGTGTTACGTAAGGACGAATAATTATGTACATATTATATTTATTAATTTTTCGTCGATTGCATCGCCTTGTACTTTTAAAGTATTTATGTAGATCGATGTTTTTCTACCGCAGTCATCTATTTAGACAGTGTCTATTAGACACCGTACACATTCGCTATTTGGCCTACGCGAAATACCTTTAAACGTACATTTCAATGTCTTTCCTTTTTATTTGTCGGAACATATTATTTTTCCAATACCCGTTCAGGTGCTCATCCCTCCCCCGCCACACACTAACATTCACTGTCGTTATTATTTTGTTATTTACTTTCAAATATTATTGTTTACTCTAATTTTATTGTATATTATATGTTATTAAAATACGGTATTTTCTCTGCAAGGATTTTACAAATTCCTATTGAATTTCGAGTAGGTAAAAAATATATAAATACATAGTATTTATACTTATAATATAATATTATTATTATGCACCTATATGTATGTATACGAATTCCGTTGGACGCGTGGGGGATATAATAATATATACATACGCTTGAGGTAATAAAGACGCTTTGATGATTTAACTAATTTTCAACCGCATAACTATAAAATACGTTAGCAGTTTTTTCCATAGTCGCCGAAATTATTGTTTAATCTAAAATTCAACATGATTACACACATGTAGGTTGGTATATATGTGCAGGCATAATTACAGTCATTTTTAAAATCGCCTGTTCAAAATGATTTCTGATCTGGTGACTCCGATAACATATGAATTTTTATAAACACTGATTCAAACCACGGTAGTTGGTCAAAGACTGTGAAATATCACCATATTAGTGCGTAGACGGACTTCGAAATATTAAGTCATATTTGAGTATATATATAATAATACCATGTAGGTAATATATTATATTGGACCACATTGTTAGAACCCAAGAATTTATGGGGTCTATATCGTATTCAACGAATAACATGCATTACTAGGATATATTTTACAATATTATTGATTGAAGCGATATCAGGTTGCACAACATCTTGAGTTGTAGAGAAGAAAGCAATGGGAAACTACTACGCACTTACTATTCCTAAATAATCCAACAGTACAGTTTCAGAATTCTAGAGTAGTTAAATGTTTTTTTTTTAAAATTAATATCATTAAAAATGTTTCAGTATAATTCCGAAATTACGAGTTTGATATTTTATGTTTACATTTTAAAACATTTTTGTTAATATAAAAAACAATAAATTATTTATTTACATATTTATTTATTCAAACGGACTAATGTCCAATGACAATTTAAATACAAGTATAATGAAAGAGTTGATTTTAAATAGAAAAAATAAAAGGTGATAAATAACAGAACAGTTTTGTAGACTAATGAATTTAATGAAAAATAGTTCACTCGAAAAATCTAGTAATATGATTACAAAAATAATCAATAGAATAGTAATTAAATAAATCAATTATAATATATTATATACTTGTCAAATGTTGTTATTTTGTATAATTTTTCGTATTTTAATTATTTTCATTCGACAGGGTTTAGTCCTTCGCTGTCGTCCTTGAGGAACAAATCTCATGCATTCGGGGGTTTAGACAGTTAAACGTCAATTTTTTTTATTTATGATGCTGATCCTTCTGAAGTTTGAGGTTATGAGTGGAAGTTTTTGATCTAATTGTGTTAGTAATTGGTTTTAGGTTTAGTTTCTGTTTTTTAAACCAGGTGGTAATTTCGTTTAGAGATGATAATTGAAGTTATGGATTAATTAAGGATTAAGAATTGTTGTGTTATTAACAGACATTTCCATATGATAGTTTAAAGAATTGGATATATAATGACAGTAAATGTAAAATAGGTTTGATCCTCAAACTGAGGTAGGGAAAAATCGGTACCAACTCTGACATGGAATGTCCGATTTGCTTTAGAGAATTGTATGGTTTTGAACAGATATTTGAAAAGATTTCGAAAGATTAAGAATAACTCAAATTTAAGTAAAATCCCGTGGTGCTAGACCATACCAAACGCGTGTGTTAGGCTGAGAACCACAGTCATTGTGTATTTTTTTTTCTAAGTCAGATAAAATATTAGGTATATTTCTGGATATAATTTAAATGTTGTGAAATCAATCGTTGCGTCCATAACTATGTCAATAATTTATAATAGTCCACATAACAGTAACATCAATTAATAACATATTATATAGCCACATGGATTTTAAAAATTATACTTATACTTAATTGTATTGTCTACCTATAGATTTTATATTTCTATAGTACATTGCTTATAGACTACTACAGTACTACGATTATCGACTTATAATCGATGTGTCGATAATTTATATTGGATGTATTAAGAAGGAGCTAATTTTTTCCTGTTTCATTTTTCTTTTTTGGAGGACGCAAGTAGTATTATAGGTGTACATACCAAAAAAAAAAGGAATTCATCTTTAGATTTTAAATAGTTCTCATATCTAGTCTCATTCTCGCAATATTGATTTTAGAGACGTATAATATCAAAACCAATACAATTCAATAATTATAATTGAGGTCGATTGTTCCAAAAATCTTCTAAGACATTTTTCTCTCTAAGAAGAGCGAGAAAACCCATTTTATCGGGAGAAAAATTATCTACTTGAAGTCTTGAACATTATAGACGTATATCTATACCTATTCGAATTATCGCCACCATCGCATCGCGGTGACTGCACGATACAGATTACTGTGCCAACGAATGATATTTACGCGTTTATGCATATTAAATTGTTGTAAAAGCACCGTGTACATAATTATTATAAAAAAAAAAATAGGCAGGACGAGTGTTGAAAACATAAAATATATATATGCAACGCATCGCGTGCAATGCAGTGTGGTGCATGTGTACTCGTAATTGCCGTATATATATTATATACATACAGAGTGATTCGCACCTACACGTATTATGAGTACTAAATAATAACAAGATAAATATTACGTACATATTTTTGTAAATCAATTATTAAGGACTATTAACCAATAACTTCACAAAATTGATTTCATAATATTATTAAAAATGCGGAAACAATACTCATTAGAATTTCAACATTAAATACAACGGCACTTTAACGAAGTGGGAAAAAGTTTTAGATGGTTCTGAAAAAATATGAAAATTTGAAAATGTGGTCCTCAACAGTGTTTTTGAAATTTAAAAAATCCAAAAACGATTGAAATGTCCATTTTTGTTGATAGGTACAAAATCATCATGAGGGGTGAGCGTACTTGGCGAATCATCCTGTACATAATATAATGTACATGAAAAAAAAATCTAACGTGTCGCTCGCCAATATCTATATTATGCCTGCGAATAATCGTCGTGTCGGACTAATGACTATTATTAAACGCGTGTCTACATTATAAAAATAATGAAACCGGCGGTGGGTATAGGCTGCAGGTGTTATAATAATAATAATAATAATAATAATAATATGGGCACAGTCTCGTTCGGAGCGGACGCTGTACGCCTGTTTGTACGCGTATTATAATGTTGTTTTTAAATAATGATTTGTGAGTACGACAATATAATATATACCTGAAATAATAGTCCTAAACTCATTATCCTCCACACTATACTATATAATATCGATATTATGATATTACGCATTTAATAGGCACTTTTCCGATCACTTTTCAGCGGGCATCGTGAAATACGACGACCACCGCTTACGCGTCGCACAACCGAGAGCACAATATATATTATTATACCTATATTACAGCTATTATAGTGGTGTGTACACGATCGCATTTTACCGTGCCGATGACGTTAAACGGCTATATTTATACTGTTGTACTCGCTCGACAGAGTGCGTATAACTGCCACCACCGGTAGCGATTGTTGTACAATTTATTGTATTTAGATAGTACATCGAGAATGTCATAAAATTGTCAGTCTATTTTAAAGGAGAACGTCCAATCGGCGGTACTCTATTAAATTTTGTCGGGTTTAACGGAATTAATTATCCATTGTTTGAGCGATTTCAGTATGGGTATTGATTTTGTATTAGGATCTGTGCCTACAATCGGTACGTCTCTGATGGAATTTATTTTCATTAGTAATTTAAGAATACAAGATATGATGTGATTGCAGTCATAGTTTCTTGGTCAACTCGTTCATTTTCTTTTATATCCTAATATATATAGCTATGCGCTCCTAAGTGACTTGGAAATCCAATAATGTTTGATTTCGTAATAGTTGTAATTTTGTAGAATAAAAATTTTTATTTTGTAGGCTAATATCTGATCGGTTGTACCTGTATATTTTGTATACTGTTTATTGCACCGAGAGAGTTCGTGTAAATTACCGACAACGTGAGTTAGCTGATCAATGGCTTGATGTTGATGAGATTAATCAGTTTTTAGGCTTTTCTTCTACAGTGCATATTTAAGTCATCTGCATAAACTGTAAATTGGACAGCTATATCGATATTTTTTTGTGACGCTATTGATGGATTTAAGAAATAAATACCAAAATTATAGATCCACGTGGAACTCCATTATTTATTTGAGGATAATGTTTTTAAAGGGTTTGGCCGGCTCTTACTTGGAACGTTCTTTTTAAATAATGAAATTATTGATACAATTTAACATTTAATATTTGTGAGATTGGTGGGATTAGCTCCCATGTTTTCAGTTTAATTTTCTTAGTAAAAATACGAATATAACAATTATATTTATGTTGCGTTTGTTAAAAATAATATTTTGAGTTAGCAAACGTGTTTACATTAGTTTTACTTGCTTTTAGTGCTTTATCGAGAATTTAAAGTGTAATCTTATCGAAATCACTAGCAAAATAGACACACACTTTTTTTAAAAATAACTATTCGATGCACTTATACATTAGAATATGTAGTTCAGTTGTACAGAAAGTCCAATATAATAAACTTTCTCAGACTATAATAAATATATGTATACTGGCTGCAATATCACAAAAAAATGCATTTAGATTTCAATATTTGTCAGAATAAAGTTGTTCTTTAACGTTTGCATGAATTAAATTAATTTGTTTTAGAAAATAATACTGTCAATAGATTATTATTATACATTGGTCGTACATGGCACGCTCCTATATAAATTGATTTTATTTTACAGTCTTGAGTACTTTTTTTCCTACAGATAACTCATGTAAGTAGCCAAGTAGGTATATAAGTGCACAGAATTATATTTATTAAATGCAATTATATGTAGTAACGGGATTTACAAATCGTTATAATTATAACTAATTACTGTTAACGTTAGAAAAACGGCTTATATTATACTTTTTAGTTTTCTTACAAGCTGAATTTTGAGTGGAAGTTTTATCGTTTGACAAAGTTTTGCACAAGTTCGGGCAAGTAGTTAGTATAGTGGTTTGTTTTGAAGCCCTTTTTATACAAACGCAAAGTCAAAAATATGTTTCTGACATAATTTTAGAAAGTCACATCAATAACCACGGACTACGGAGAGTTGATAGTTTATTATATATTTATAAAGTAAAATAATATATACATATATATATATAATAGAACCTAAGAAAACACAATTTGTGCATAAACTATTAAATACAATAAATTTTTAAAAACAAGTTCGTTAAATTGTACAGATTGATAAATACCTGAAGGTATAGATCGTATTTTTTACTGAAATTGATCGAATAAATATGAAAAAAATAATTTTTATAAATCTATAACCCTTTGAATATAAACTTATGAAAAATGTATCTCTTTCTTCTCAGTATCAATAACATTAGATTTTAAAATGGGAACATATGATAAAAAGGTCATACACTAATAAAACCATTTTATTTATGAATATTAGCTTTTAAAATTTTTATTTTTCGTTGGTTCGTTTGCGAGATAAAGCTCCTCAAAATTTGGTGATTCAAGAGGTTGTTGATTAAACTATTTATTAATTTGTAAAGACCAGGTGGTATAAGTCATAAATTCGATACCATTCAACCCAAGGTAACAATTAATAAGGGATAACTATTGTACTTTGAACCCGAATCATTTATTAGCATATCAACTATTTAGATACGCCTAATTACGACGAATGATTAGTAGAAAAAAATGGTTATTCGGATAGCTAGATGTTTGGGTGATGGTCGTTTGGGCGAAGGTAATAATTTTTACCAAAAAAATAATAGTCCGTTTGGGGGAGTGAAATTATTTTTACCTGTGCGAGGTAAAAACCGGGTGACAGATAATAATGATATTATTGCTAACCGTTATTTATCACTATTATCGAAAAAAAGATTACGATTCAGACATTAGTGTCTTGAACTCTTGAATAATACTGTCATGTACGAGTATTTAAAAATTAATTCTAACAATAGTAGTCAGTTGTAAGTTTTTATATTTTTGTACATTTATAATGGATTTAAAAATCGAGCATATTTTAACTACGAAAAGAGGTAAAAGACGTATATATTATATAAGCATTTTCATACTGCTCAAACGGTATTTTTAATAGGTTGTGGCACCACCGACTATAACACATCCTTAAGCCACCAAACTTTAAGGAACTGCATCTTGCAAGCCAAATAACGAAAAATAAAATATTTAATGGGTATAAAATTCATAAAAAAAATAGTTTTATTAATTTATGACCTTTTTCATATGTTCCCGCTTGAAAATCAAAATAAGTCACTAGTGGTTTCACCAATAAATATAAGGGTGAACAAAATTAAAACATTACACAGTTTTAGAAAAGCATAAATCTAAAAGTTAAATAAAAAAAAAATTCAAAAAAAGTTAATACTTTTTGAAATAATTAGTAAACCCTCTTAAATGGATCACCTTGTATACTGTCAAAAGCGGTCATTTACTCGTGGCGAGCGATTAGATATTATATTATCACAATATATTATTATGCTTCGAGCCAGTTGCGGAGGGAAATATCAAATTTTTTGAGGCACAGTATAAAATAATCGTTGACATTCACCCCATGACCAGACTAAAAACTCTGCAGTACTGTGTCGAGTGTATGGTGTACCTCGTCATTGATTAAGTCACCGTAATTTATACATATTGTGTTAAATTTTAATTCAGTGACAGATCATTGCATACGAAAAACAATTCTGACCGAAGACAGTCTGTCTGTCTATATAGGACGTATTACTAAGGAGTAGTCATATTGTATTTTAGACTGAATTAATATTGTTTAAGAAAACATTGCATTTATTATATCATTGTTGATATGAGATTATAATAGGTATTATAATTTATAATAGTATTTGCATGTTAGGTATATTATTATTGAGTCAATACTGATTTACCACTTACCGTTTAAGAACGGTGTGATTTTAGGTAAGTGGTGTAAATATACAATTATAGCATACAATTAATCCAAATGAATTAAAATAGTCATTGCGTGAGTACATGAAATATAATAATGTATCTACGCAAATATCCCGTGTCGCCTTGAAAAATATTTTTGAATTACAATAAAATAACTTAACCTGCAGTTATTCGTATGGCTTAAACACCTTAAATAGTTTATGTCTGAACTTGAAATTTCTTTAAGAAAAATGCCGTTTATATATTTTTAGATTATTTTGTTCCAACATGAAGAAAATATAAGGAACCCCCATTGCCTTAATTTTTCTAAAGTTGAACGTTTTATAAATTTAAAAGCCACAAAATAATTGCAAATTTTAGTAAATTTGAACAAAATTTGATCTTGAAATGCTTATGAAAAAAGTGTAATATATTTTAAAGTTTATTGACCAAGCAATAAATTTCTCGGTATAATTTGAGAAAAAACAGCAAATTTCTATAAATAGCTCAAAAGAGGTTCAAAATATATTGAACATTTTACCAACCATAGAAAATATTAATATAAATATGCTTTGTCAAAAATGTCAAGTATCTATGGTCTTTCGTTTTTTTAAATTTAATAAAATAAGAAAATTGATTTTGTCAAAAACTTTTCAGTGATTAAGAAAATTACTAGAAACTTTTTACTTTTGATCATAGTTATTACATTTGACTAAGTACCACTTTAGTATCCGGAAATATGCTAAGTGCAAAATTGAAACATTTTTTCTACTCTGCAATAAGTGTGTTCAATGAAAACAATGACACACTCTTCACAACGATAAAATACTGAAATGCAAGTGCCCAAATTATCCACGGTGAAAATCTCGCTAGCGACATTCATCTACCTACAGTCGTCTACATACCTTAAATAGGCACCTTGTATATATTTACCCTCCCTACGAAGTCGCGGGTCTCGTGCTTGAAATAAATACCTTCACGCCGCCACTAAAATGTTGAGCTAGGAAGAGGACGGAACACGCCATGCGTATATATTATTACTACCTAAAAAAAAAGTGTTAAATCTTTCGCGGGCGCTGGGTCGTCGTCGACTGCAGCTCTGTTTCCGTCGCCACTAAAAAATCGTTCGGTCGGGGGTCGGTCGTACAATTGCGACGATTACAAGCACAATATTTTTACTGTACAATTATAATTATTATCATTATAATATAATATACACTCGACTACTCGAGTGCATTATAGTCGATCGACTTAAAACGATATTATTTATACAATACGCTGAAACCCGAGAAGCGCGCATGTCAAAACAATAAAACACAACATCATATTATATTATTATTATTATTATTATTATTATTATTATTATTATCATTATTATTATAACAACAATAACAACAATACCAGCGCACCTTGTACGCTCGTGTTTGTGTGCGTGTGTGTGTGTGTGTGTGTGTGTGTNGTGTGTGTGTGTGTGTGTGTGTGTGTGTGTGTGTGTGTGTGTGTGTGTTTGTTTGCGTATCGTTTTTATGTATCCTCGGGGAGACGCCCGCCGGTCCCGCCCCCGTCGCGATTTCGGGCCTTAATAAGGGTCGCCCGTCCGCCCCGCCCTGTCCCAAAGGGTCTCGGGTCCGACACGACGCGTGCACACGAAAAACGGGCGCACGCCGGACGCCATCGTCGTCGGTACGCGATATTTAAAATAATAATAACAACGTCATTTTGTCGCACTCGAACCGTCGCAGTGGACGCGTCGACGCGTTCATACGATTTAACAATATCATTATTGTACGTTATTAATATCTGCACTCTTCGTGCCCCCAGACGTCCAAATTCGCGTTCAGCTCCTTTCCGAAAACCTCTCCACGACGCTCACTGGACGGTGGCGTTTCGACATTCCGTTATTGTAATAATTATCATGCGATAAGTCCCTCGGTTACGACTTTTTCTCTTCTCGTTCACCACCGACCCGACTGTAGTCCGATGACCGCCGGCCATCGATTATTATTATATTATTGCTGTGAATCCGCTTCCCCGCGTGTATGACGACATTATAATCATTACCACTATTATTATTATCGTAAAACACCGAAAACCACTGTCTCGGACGGAATTAATACCGTACGACATGTTGTCGTCTTACAGAAAAGGTTAGTGAGTATTATATATATATATATAAATCATTATGGCACGCGGATATCTGACGCGTTTAAATGCGATTTCGGCGTAAAATAATAACTATTACTGTCACACGCGTTACTATATCGGATTTTTAATATAATAATACCCGCAATATAAATTTTCAAATTAACGGTTGAGGTCCAAAAACGGGTAGTGTACTTACATATTAACCGGTTAATGTATACCTTACGCACATATAAATAGTACACAAATTATACATTTAGCCGCCTCAAATATTATGATGTATAATGAATCCAATCAATGCATTGACAAATACGTCAGCAGGTGTTGTGTGGACAAAGTATTAGTCGTATTACTATAATCATCGTAAGGCCGGTACAACAATGATTCGATAATACAGAATCTGGTGTTGTACTGTTCTAGTAGATGTCGAAAACCAAATCATACTAATCCGATCTTAAATTATATACTATACTTGGAGAATTTCACTATTTAATTAAGATTTAAAAATAAAATAAAATTATCTAGTAGGACAACAAATGTTGAGTTTGAGTGACATGTAGAATTCTAGAGTATTCCATCGGCTTTTTCGCTTAGGTACATTTATTTTAGAATAGCAGCAATTATTCATACTGAAAACATTTTTTTTACAATTTTGGAAAACTGGAAAAAGATTATACTTATATATTAAATACTGTTTCACGCAATTTTTTTTTTTATAGCCAAGATTTCTAAAATATCTATTGTTAGGTAAGGTTCATCAATAACAATAATCTACTGTCGTTATTTGATTAAAATCAAAGTGTGTGCTATACTTATTCAGCCGTAGATTTGTGTAATGTACAAATTATAAACTGGTAATTTACGAATTAGTAAACGTTTTATTAATAGAATATTTTTACTTTATCCGTTTGGTATATGGACATTGCAGTGTTCACCACAGCCCAATAATGTGTACATTATCCGTCTTTCGTACTTTACCCGTAACATATTATACATATTTTATACGCGACGGGCTCTCTCCAGATAAACGTTTCTCATTCGCAACGAGAAGATCGTGTCTCTGTGGTGTTATTTTTTTTTTTCGGTGCGAACGAGCAAAAATCCGATGGCGATTTCAGCGTAATTTTTTCTGCGGACGTTGTCTCGTGAGAACATTCCTCACGAGATGCCTTACAAACGTACTCCGTATATTTAATATTATATACGCCACACAGATATTAAACAGCTCGCACACGCACACACACACTCACGCATTTATAATAATACGAGCTATGTATAAGACGAGCATATAAGTGTCCCCCTCCCCAACCCCGTGCTTATGTATCTAGTTTGCTCGAACAGGGATAATAATTTCTAAAGCTATAATGAATTATTTGAAGAGTTATCAATTTATCATATATGTCGAGAGACATCGCTAGATCATAATATTGTTATTAAAGGTGCACTTGCTGTTCGCGGAAGACTAAATTGCTATGCGGAACTGCGGAAAAAATCTCTTTTGTTTCCACCGAGATACGAACAGCATTGACTTTTATTTCTGTCAAAAACAATATTTTACCTGATTAACGAAACACATCAATGCAGGGGGGTTTTCATAGTTCAATCAGTAATCTAACATTATAATAGCCGCTTTAGTAGTCCACGCGTGGAATGCCTATATTTTCGGTTTTATTTATAGTAAAAAAATCATGAATGAACTATATATTGCTGTTTGTTGCAGCGATGAAGGACGAGTGCATCATAATGTACCTATCTACCAATTATAATTATATTGGTACATCTTGACATCTTGGCAATTAGTGTAAATTATGCGAGTTTTTACTGTGAAGTTAAAATCATCTTTATACATTACCATTTTTTTTTTTACCAAATAAAATTATGGAAATTGTGACGCTAAATAAAATATAATTTCACGGATTGCTTTGACATTAATTTTGAACACGATTTCGTCATAGCTCGCAATTTTTCGTTTTAACTCTCTCCACAAAGAAGGCACTGCAGCAGTGTTCAGCACATCCGCGGTCCTTTTCGTTATCATATTATTTCAATTATATATTGTAGCTACACTATGCTACGTAATACTATAGAACTTATATAGATAAGACATTTTTTTTCAAATGAGATAGGATTAGACATTATTAACTATTATTATATAAAATTGAGAGGAATGAGAAAATAATACGAATTATTTACCATGTAATAGCTAGTTTAATATTATATAATAATTTATTAATAATAATTATGATAATATTTAACAATATTATGAAAGTGTGGACATTATAAACAGTATAAGCTTATTTACACACATGTATACGTTGTAACTCGACTATGATTTAACCGTTTGTATTCAATGTATGTTTCAGGAAAAGAAGATACTTCAAACGAAGTATACCATTCTACTGGTCCGTCGTACCCAAGTCCATCGAGTATGCTTCTATTCCAGACACAGGTTAGACACCATAATATAATAACAATTAATAAATGATTAGCCTCTCGCTGCATTTTTCCGGCCCAATAAAACTTCCGACGACGGCATTTTGTTCCCACGTGATGATGATTATTATTATTGTTTGTTCGGCAACGATTTGCGTCGAATCGATCAATTGTACGAGGTATTTTTACCGAACACGGCTATTACGTTTTTTTTCTTTAAAAAAAGTGGCTACTACACCATTTAATATAGTCTACAACATATTATAATAGATTAAAAAAATAAATAAATAACATAACTTGAAGGGGGAAAATGATTTATTATTACATTACGTATAGATGTAGCTTACTATATTATACTAGTTGTATGTGTCAACTTACGCGTAGGTACTTTTAATTATTCTCCAGCCATGAGTTTGTGTCTAAATTTAAATTTGGATAACCTACTGGTTGGCTTGACGTATATTTAGGAAAAAAAATGTTTTAATAATGTACCTACGCGCTGCCGATCAAGTTCAAAAGTTTGTGATGGATTTATGTCGAGGACAGCTTCGAGCGGTATACATTATAACATAATGTATTAATTAAAAACTGTTTAAACTCAAATGTTTATTTCATATTTACTTTTCAATTTAGCCTTGTAATTACTTATACACGAGTTGGATAAATATTTAACTTTAATTAAATTGTCATATTTTGTTATAAAAGTCACATTTTAATAAAACATTTTAAAACGAAAATACAATATTTTTTGGATAGCTCGTTAGAGGCTGTTAATAATTATATAATATAGATGATTTTTTTACAAAAACAGATGTAAAAAATTAACTTTTTAAAATCTAATGCGATACCGAGTTATCATCGCACCGCACGTCCAGTTGCACCGAATGGACAATTTAATGAAGTTTAAGCGACATTTTCTGCCCGACTTGACGCATTTTCTCATAATATGTACGATACCTATCTATACCATCTTACCTTTATATAATATATCTATATTGTATTATTATATAGCAAAATCGATGTGTACAAAATAGCTTTTTCTATCTTGTTATTTGCTCGGCGTGGGTTTCAATATAACAAGTTAACGGGTATATATTCGATCTCAACAGTCCGATCAGACGAGAGACTTTCGATAATAGGTGCTGTCATAAAACGTATATCTAGCTTTAAACCGTAAATACGAGCAGAAAGTATCCAATATTTTTATAATTTGTCAACTTTGTAATAATTATTACATTTAAGGTCGTAGAAGATTTTAGATTTTTATTTAATATAAATTGTGCTCAACTATCGAAATACAGCTTTGTAAAAATAATCATATTGCTACAACGTATATTATTACGTATACGTATTCTATAGAGGGCACACATTTTTCTCCGTCCTACACACTTGAAATTATATTTTTAATATACCTCTCCTGCTCTGCAGTCTTCATTTATTACTCATCATTGTGATTATTTGCTGAAATCAAGATACTTTTAAGATTATGACAATTAAAACAACTACATAATAAAGCATTGTATTCCGTCAAAACGTCAAAAGCTTTTATTTACAATTTTTATTTTTAAAAGTTATTAATAATTAAACAAATAAAAAAAAATAACTTTCTTACAAATAAAATATTTAAGTTTTTAAACTGTATAAATACCTAATATTATTCTTTATAATTATTATAATAGTTGATGAACCGTAATTATTACAATAAAGTAATTCCAATGATTGGACAATGGAGACAGGTTTTATTAGGTATATTATTTTAGGTATTATAGAAAGAGAAAATATTTTTGCTAGAGTATGCCCTCTTAAAAATAAACACTCAAAAAGCATAAAAAGTTTTTTAAAATCTTGTTTTAGACAATATCAAATCATTAGGAAACAACATATTTCAAAAAAATTAATATTTTTATAATTTTCATTTTTACGATTGTCTGCAGGTTATAATGTTTAACCTTTTTTGAATGACAGCATTTATTTTTAATTAATTGTCGATAAATATTCTACCGAGGAACTCAATACATGAAAAATTAAGTTCGAAGTGTAGGTACCTATTTATCACTAGACTTCTGAATAATTATTAGTCGTGTACATAAGCCATTGTGTTATTAGCATTAATATAGTACTTACTATAGGTACCTACTTATATAATATAGCCATTCGTTTGAAAATTGTCTATTTATGGTACCCAATGTAGCCTGTCGTTAGGTTTAATACGACCATTCACTTTTGATCAAGACTTATCTAAATATTTGAACAAAAGTCTAAGCATTTATTACATTTTTTATTTAAAAAAACAAATTTATTCAGTATAGGTTTAACATTATACATAACAGTTGTATCTTTGCAAAATGTTTTAGGTAACAATTTAAAAAAAGTGTATTATACCTCTTTATACTAGGCACCTAAATATTATATATTAAATTTGTGTATTATTGTATTATCATTTGAACCGTTTCCCGATATAATAAATCAATTACTATCACAGTGACGAAGTGAGAGGTGGTGTATGGAGGGCTGTAGCCTCCTCCCCCCCCCCCCAAATTAAAAATATTATTTCCGTGGTCTATATAAAGTTATTGCAAAAATACTAATTTTACATAGCCGCACAGAAACCGAAATCTAAAATAAAATCACAATTTCAGTATGCTAAACGTGTATTAACCCGAACAGTTGAACCAACTCTGTTTAAGAGCATTATCAGCCTCTCCCCATCAAAAAAAACCTGGCTACCCTACTGGACTATTCAACAATCAGTAGCGGAAAAAATTATTACCCATTGTCTATAGTATGTACCTATGTAGCTTCAAAAATTGTATTAGATTTCTTTTAAGAAATGGTGCAACGGGAAATTTTCATTCTCAATCATTTTTTAATCTATTTTCATAATATTCCAAAGACACAAATAGATTTATTATAATTTTACTATAAATCCAATATATACGACCACACGTATTATGGTAAACAGCCAGTCTACGTTTAGATGAATAACCGTATTAAAATTCAATTTTTTTTTAAAGCCTCTTTGATCGATTCCAGAAAATCTGAAATTTAAATTTCAATCCTTTGATAAATAAACTACCCATATCAAAAGTAAAAATCAACGAAATAATAAACAAACAGCAAACAAACATCTTTAGTATTAATAATACATTAATGCCTAATGAATATTACATTAAAAAAAACATACACTCACACAATAACATATCTTATACTGGGTACTATATATTATTATCATTGATTTTTTTATAATATGCTATGAAGTACTTACAGACTACAGTATTAGGTAGAACTACTAAAGTTTATTATAAATGCAATGTTATTACATATGCGTCAACCTACTTTATATGTGTTTATATTGGATCGAGATATTTCAATCCAATTTTTACCAGAGCTTATGTAAGGAGGAATATTTTAAAAGTAATATGACGACCGGGAATTATTATAACAATTTTAAACGGTTGGATTGTTTGTTATCGACGCGACCAATCATCCAATGATGGTAATGTTTATCGACGACGATTATAATACATACATTATGCATACATTTACTTTCCCATAATACTATAATAATACACCTCATTCAAATACAATTATCAATCATTGATATTGTAATAATAATTCGACGAGATACACTGATAAGTACCGCATTGCTGAGTATAGTGATAAATATCGACCAACTAAACGTATCATATCAGACCATAGTCACGTCATGCGGGTAGGTAGGTAAACGAGAACTAATTTTACAATTACCATACGACTCGAACTCTGGAAACAAAATATCATTAATATCGATTTACCAATAACTGTATAGACAATGATTTGGTCAGAACAGTAAGTTATCGTTTTATATAACAAGTAATGTAAAAACAAGAATAGTATAAAATAAAACACAAATTTCATCTATAGATGTATATTTCTTGAGAATTTCATGTAATTGTCAATCGCACTAATAGCAGTGTAATATTCGGTTTACAGAGTATAACAGAAAGACCTGACGAATGAAAATTGATAGTATTAATTGATAATTTGAAAGTTAGTTATTACGTTTCAAATTAATTTACTCCAAAAAAATATTGCAAAAAATAATCTATACTTGACTTAAATAAACGTGTTTACTATCAAAATTACTTTACTTTAAAATATAGGGTTCTGTTCGATTTCAGTCGCACTGGTTCAAGTGAAATAATAATATATTATTATAAAGGTAGCTTCGCAAAAAATGTATTGATATCATACACCAAGATAAATAACAATAATCATACATTTTTTAGTCGTATGGGTGTAGGTATACAGAGTACGAATCCCTGCGAAAAAGATCGAGTAAAAAAAGTATACATGGAAAAAAGGCCGGTTTGATTTATTGTTTACATTATCTACAGTAATAACTAACAGAACAGTATTAAAAGATAGCACAATTTAATCTGTATTATAAAATATGAAATACTCAACATAATATAGTAGGTATGTCAAACCTAAATTATAAGTTTTGAATTATATTACATTATTCTTATATGGATTATTTTTTATGTTGTTACTTATTAATAACAAATTCTAAACAGACGCTATAAGCTACATCAAAAAAAAAATAGAAATTGAAAATTTAATATGGACAGTTAAAACGTATGTAAAAAACAAATTATCATTGTAAAAATTAATATTATGTAAAAAAAAAATGTCGATTGTCAGCCAATGGCCCTCGCCGCCGAGGCTTATTTCTAATAATAATAGAAAAAAAAATTACAAATTAATTTTCAGTATTATTAATTTTAAATTATATTAATAAATGTATATTTATTTATGAATCAAGACATTTTTTCATAAAAAAAATCAAACTGGACTTTATTTCCGTTTAGGAGTTTTGTGGTCGGACTTATTTCCGACTCCCACACACTATACATCATATAGGTATTTTGTAAGTTATAACAGTCATCACTACCGTACCTAGATACTATGGGTTCTATAAATATAAATAAACACAAAAATATATACCTCCGGATTGCCATATCTACACTGTATTATTATAGCAATAATCGCATATACCAACTAATATAATAATATATTGTAGGCACTTCAAACCCTGCAATACCTACGTTCTGAGTTTAACAATAACAACAATATTATAATATAACAAAAGCGAACAATACGATATTAGTATAAAATTAATAGTCTTTTGTCGCTATGGCCATGTACTCACACACACACACACACACACACACACACACACACACACACACACATAAAGACACACACGTACCTACATATTATACAACACGAGTGAGAAGCGGGTGATTTCGGACGTGCGGGGGTGTAGGATTTGATACGGACGAGTTGTTTTCCGAGTCGCTGACATTTATGAACAAAACGCTTCTTCGCAAGACAACTACCCCCCCCCCCTTGCACGCACAAGTAGCTCCGCCACCGACAACCCCTATTCACCGCGCTCGTATACAATATTATAGCTTCACGCACCGAATCACACAACTCGCTTAATAATATTATATGTTCGTTTTGCGGAATTCGCCGCCAGCCCGCCGCACTCGATATTTAAAAAACCAATCCGTTTTGCGACTCGGCATATTCATATTATTATATCAACGCGGGCACGTAAAATACACTGGTACAATATATATATATATATATATATATTATTATATAGGTATGCTCAGACCCCGAGGGTACATTATTATATTAGGACAGAGTCATACCAATACACATGATATAAGAACCTACGAGGTGAAACCACGAGTGCCGGCCATCCCTCTACACACACTTGACTATTATAATATGATACAATGTATTACATTATATTCCTTAAGTCGAAATCGAGTGAACCTATCGTAAATCGCAAAAAGTGGGTTACCCACGGTCAAATTTTGAATTTTGCTCGGCCAACCTATTGTATAGAGTCGTGATAATCTCCAAAAACATTTGGGCAGAACCGAACAAGCTATGAACAATATATTTCAAATTGGTTTACTTGAGTTGATTTTTTAATTATAGGTTTGTGGTTCAAAACCAAAAATACTACTGAGTTACAGCTATTAAAAGTTTGAAAATAAATCAATTTTATAGATTCATACTGTTAGAAATTCGAATAAGAAGATATATAATATAATATCAAAATATATGCTCAATGTAAACATTTTCTACCCATTTATGACGACTTACATTAACATAAAAAAAAAAAATTACGGATTTTCAAAATTTAAAAAAAAATTACAATTATTGATTTATTTTCGAGCTTTAAATAGTTTTAACTTAGACAATTTAAGATTAAAAGCATATAGTTAATGGATCAAGATGACTAAAGTATAGTATGTTAAATCTATATCTAGAAAAAATGGGTTGAAATGAAAAACTTATAGTAGTATTGCACTGTGCAAGTAACATAAGTTAAAATGTACACATTTTCCAAAACTTTGAATATCGTTACTGGATAACTACAGGGTGATGTTTAAGCATTCTCGATCTATTTTTATGGCTAAATTATGCATATATTAAAGTTAAAACTGTTGGAATTTTTAATTACACTTATTGAAAACTATTTTTCAAATCATTGAAATTTTTTCTGACGCCCGAGGATCATCCTATGACAAAACAAACTTCAGTTTTTCGAATAGGAACGCCTTCGTTTTCCATTTTTAATTATTAAGCAGATATTTTTTTGAGAACTTTGATGTACCTAAACCAAAACTCATATGAAATATGATCTTTAAGTCTACTTAAAAATTCTAAAAGTCAGAATTTGAATAGATGTAATATTAAAGGTAAAAATTGGGGGAGGGTGGTTAGTATGCTTAAAGAATCACCTGTTTAGTTATCAAAACAATAACCACATTCCAATATAAGGTTATATGTAGGGCTCGGATTTATATGTATTTATTTAACCAAAGTATGTATTTATGCAACAAAAATATGTACATAAATATGTGCTAAAAAATGTATAATATGTATTATCAAAAAACAAAATTATGTACATAAATATGTGCTAAAAAATTTATAATATGTATTATCAAAAAAAAAAAATATTATTATAAATTAAAATGAAATGTAATAAAAAAAAATATTTATCTAACTATCTAATTATTATGGTTACAATTAATAATGACATGCATTTTTAAATTTTCGAATTCGAAAGATCGCCGATTATGTCCTAAAATTGATCTATATCGACTGAAAGATCTCTCAACTTCGACTGATGTTATAGGACAATATTGCATGTTGACTATGTCTGAAGGAGAAAGTTCTACAGTATTATTTTGTACTTTTTTAAACATGGGCAAGTCTGTATTAATAAATAATAAATCGTAAATGAACAAATTATCGAAATATGTAGGAAAAATGGAATTATTGAGAAATATGTAAAAACATGTACTTATGGCAAAATATGTAAAAATATGTAAAATAAAATATAGTTCATTTTATTGGAAATCCCTGGAAACGAATTTATCACTTACCTAAATTAATTTATCAAGTCACAGTAAAAATATGTATTTACATATAAATCCGAGCCCTAGTTATATGGATGAGGCTTTAAGTGATTTAAACGTCATCTAAGAACAAAGGACTCATAGTAGGTAGGTACTTATACTATTTCCTTGGGCATGTCCCGTTTCCAGTTTCCTGATTTACACATAGCCATTTTCCGCCGAAAATAAAAAAGGTATGATTCTCGTCTCCGCCAAAATTTATTTTTGTGATAAGACGTTTCCGCCAATTACTATGTGGGAACCATGTACAATTGTTACATATTCTTATCGTTATACATTTTAATACAAGTAGATGATAATATTGCATTAGTTGAATATACGCACAATTTTATTAAAGTTTTTAAAATATTATATGATTGATCAAAAATAAATTAAAATATATTATTTTTAGCACTGTTAATCGTACCTTTTTCGTTTTTGGCGGAAAAGGGCTATTGCAGAAACGGGTAACTTCCATTTCCTTGCTACGATTTTCGAAAAATTATGTCATGTTTTAAATTTAATTCAAATTCAATAGGTAGTTTGTATGCAAATAATATTGACATTGCTGCGGTAATATACCGAATAATATAATATTATATATGAAATATAATACCAGCTGCAGATATTTCCGATTTATTGAAAAAAAAAACTAAATTTTCCGGACTCGAGTCCCTCGACAATAATATATAATATATAATTTATTATTATATTATAACCAGCTGTAGTGTCGAGTGTCGTGCTCCTCCTCCGCAGTCCACGCGTCGTCGGCCATTCACCACCTCTCGGTCGTTGGTTTACAAGTGCATTTTTTAACAGGAATAAAATGGGACAACTCGTATCGCATATATACATGATGTGTTGTATAGGTATACACACACACATACACACACATATATTATTATATTGTACACGACACCTCTGGCCTAATTAAGGGGGAAGGGAGTTAGGCGTTGGTATATGTCCCTTTGAGCTGCAGCGAAATATGGGTAATATATAATATTTCGATGCGCTCGTTTATCATGTACCATACAATATCCCTCGCATAGTGTAACTTAAAAGTCAAAATGTATAATTTTACACGGGTTATTGGTTTATATTGTTACAATGTACCTATTATTATATAATATCATGCTGGTGCACTTTGTCCGGGTCATTGAAGTATTTTATACCTGCCAGACTGACTGTAGAGACCAGACACTCCGATTGGAAAAAAAAAAATCCTAGTTGCGAGCCACTTATACAGTTATATTACATATGCACCTATACGATTTAATATGTATACTTTTATTACAAATTTGTGTTCACTCGAACCCCATGATAGGCATAGTATGATGCCAAATACAGGTACCTATACAAACATAATACAGTGATGCGTATGAACAATTTCAGACGGCGTTATGCCGAACTCGTTAAATTTATAGTAAACAATAATATTATTGTATTTGAACGCTAAAAACGTAAAATCGATAAGTATATAAAAATAATTCTATCTATGAAATAACTACATGATAGCGATTTTAAAGCGTTCCTTATAAAAAATAATTTTGAATGCAATTTTTTTAGCATAAAAATTAATGCTACCTCTACCTATTTATGTTTAAACTTATAGATTAAGTGTATCTATATATAGGTACACAATTAAATGTATATTATGTTAAAATATTATAAAACTATTTAAATGTATTAATTATTTCTTTGTTTAAATTATATTTCTAATATAATTTGAAGTTAGATAGTTTTTATATGATGGATATAAATATATAATTATTAAGTTATGTAAATAGAAACAATTATACTCATTTAATATTTTTGTATCATACTAAGTATTATAATGCCTAGTAGGTATCTGTTTGATAAAATATTTTGTGATATTTTATTACATAATAAATATACAGTGATATACTCTATTAGGTACAAACGCATACACACATTCAAATAATATCTCTTTGAAAAACAACTAAATAATACTAATTTATAATTTTTAGGTATTAATTATTATTGATTAGTTTATTACTTACTACTTATTAGATTTTTCTCAAAAATACAATATAGGTACTATGTGGAAAGTACTGTATAAAGTTTAAACACTATAGTTTTGGTTTGGAAAAAAATTAAGTACGCTATCGTTGCATAAAAAAATTAATTTTTTTTTTAACTTAATACAACGTTTTATAAAAATTGGTGCTAATTTTTAATTTAACTGAGTTAATCTATAATCAAATTAACTTCTAACTTTTAACTTTTTATTATTGGTGCATATTAACTTAACTAAACGAAGTTAAAAAAAATCATTAACTTGTCCAGCCTTGATATTTGGTATAATTGGATTTATTCTAGTTAAATTTTTACTATCTAATCATTATAACAAGTAAATATTTTAATTTTAATCAATGGTATAGTTGTATCTGATTTTATTATTACCTGTTATATTATAAAACGGCAGTTTATGGGACAAAATAAAAAAGTCTAAAGCTCGTAACTCGATGCTAGTGATTTTGTGAAACATATTATTTCTAACTGACTCAATAAATTTGTTTTTCCTCGCAAGCTCGTGAAAATTACCGCTCACCTGGTATATCCAAGAATTCTAGTCCGCCACCTGGTATATACAATAATATAATATAATATATGATATTACACTTTCATCGCAGTCAAAGCGGTGTGTACCTATTACATGTCCATTTATTACATTGTTTTTAAATCCGGGGAGAATAATATTTTAATTTGTCCAAGTTTGATAAAAATGGTAACTGTATATCAGAACAACTACCAAGGGACGTAGACAGAAAACATTTTCAGATTGAGTTAGATTATAGGAATATTATATTATATTTCTGAACAAAAATACCGAGGATACAACATAGGCGGGTAAAACTTATTTATTTATTTATTCGTTTTCGAACTAAAAGTTTAACAATAGATTATGAACTAATATGTAATTAAAATAACAGAAGTTGACCAGTGGCCATCTCCAAGCCGCTGACTGTGCGGGAGTGAGAGCTCATAATACAGTATTAAATCAATGATAATAGTAAGTCATACATATGTGAGTATATATGTTACATTAAACAATAAAAATGTCATGAACATTGGTTAAGTACATTTTATACATGTAACAAAATAAAGGGAGAAACAAAATAATATGAAACATAATAAGGTGTCTTATAATAATAAGAAATGACAATGCAATGTTTGATGTAGGTACTTAAATAAACTTGTCCTAATCTAAATAAGATATAAAAACCAAGGCTTAAAATCGAAATCTATATCGATTTATAATATTGATAACATTTGTCGAAAATCTTCCAAAAAATTAAAAGCAATATTAAAATCGAATTTTTCTTTAGCAATATTCAAAATGTATATTTAAATGTTACATTTAAAATCTAAGTGAAAATTGAAAAAACAATTAAACCGATATTGTGAAATTAAATACAAATCATAACATCTTAAAATCAATAAACATATTATTTTTAATTTATACCAGAATCAAATAAAAACTAATATCGTTTAGCAAAATTTAAATTTAAATCGAAAAATGTAATTTTGAATTTAAAAACAGAACCTGAAATTTCGGATTGCTGGGGTTCCTTACGCCCATGCTATAATATTATACCTGTTTCTCATTTTTATTTTGGTAGACCTTACAAAGTGATCTATAACTAGGGTTATACTTTTTAGATGTAGTTCTTACGACGATTGTGAGTTTGTAACTATAATAGGTATTTTGTACGATATCACATGCATATTATGCATAAATATTTTGTTCCGGTTGGCTACCTCGTATGCCAATATTGTAATTATTTATTATAGGTACGCACAGTATAGGTTTCATAACGTAGTCTACAAGAACATGGATTTTCTTTTTGTGAATATTTTGATCTTTTTGAGTATTTAGGGCAAATCTTACGACTTGATGAACATAGTGTCGTTTTTTCTATAAGCTATTTTTTGTGGTGTCACCACTAGGTGTATTCTACTAGGATATACATTAACAACATTGTTATTCTTATTGCGACAATGCGTAACACCAATACATGACTAATGTCTATTATTTTTTAATTTATATTTGTATCCATTTTATAAATAAAATAACATGTATAACATGTATATAACACACATTGTATAGTAAATTACTTAACTTCATAATAGGTATTACTGTATAATAAAATAATATAATAATTCTTAAATAATAAATAATAAATAATTCATAACTTTAGTAATAGTAATTTTTACTAGACATTTTAGAAGGAAAAAATATACGTACCTATCTAAAATTTAAAAAAATTAAAGTTAAATTAAATAATTTTTTTTTATTATACCTAGTTCTATTTTCACCAATTCAGAATACAAGTTAATAGATCAAAATATTCAAAATTACTTGAAAACAATGGATCAATAGAAAAATGATATTCAAAATAGGGGTCGTCGTTAAAAATAAAGAAGTTATATTGAGGACGCGCAAAAAACATGAGCTAAAAAAATTGATAGGAAAGTCACAGGAATGTATGATCCATTATAGTCTAGTTTCATGTCCCTTAAGCGAAATTGAAATAAATGTACAGGGCAATGAGTGATGAAGAAGTGTACATTGTTTCGGTTTACACACGGCATAGGCACTATCGGGAAGATATGATGGGAAATAGGCATTATAATATTTTTATTATTGTGCTATATAGATTCTCGAACGGGTTGCCGGTTAAAATATTTTCTTAATTTTTTTCTCTCCAACGATTATAAATTATAATATATCATTTTACGTATACAGCATTACAGCAATATAATATTATAATGATCGTCTTACGACGGCGTAAATATATATAAGCGCATTGTTTACGTAAATACAAAATATCTAAAAAAAAAAGAAAAACAGGTTTATGTAATATTTTTATTTTGTACAACGCGTTTGGTCGTTTCGTCGCGTGTAGGCCTTAATTTAATATTATTATTTAAAGTTTATACAGAAACTATCGCCCTATTTAGGTACGCATGCATAATATAAGTTATGTTATTATTATTATTATTATATAGATTCACAGGCTGTTTTTTTTTTTATGTCGACAATATAATATGAGTATGGCGAATGGGTCGGGTGGAAAGTGAGCTGCATGGACGTTATATACATACCTATATACAGGTAATATATTATTATATTCGTAATCGTTTCTCCAAGCTCATCTCGGCTCAAGATTATTGTATACCTTCATTGTGCAGCGGTTGTGTATTATACCTGCCCGTGCTGGTGTCTGTATATCTCTGTATTATCTATAGATGTATATATATACCAACTCACACACGTTTGCAAGCGAAGACAGTATAATATAATATATAGGTAGGTATACTTTTACATATGCATAGACAGTATATATATAATATATATATTAAACGAGGAGCTTGAAGGAACACGACATTGGTCTTCTTACACGTCATCGTTGTCTTAAATTGGTGTGACTTGAGTGGTTCAATGAAAATGTTCATTATCGGTGTGATTCGTGAAATTTCACCCACCACCCACGATCGAGACCGATGTTAAATGAACATATTTTTGTACTGAAATTTGTTATGAGAAATATGACCTAGAACTCACACTGCAGTACGTTTTTTCTTAATTTATGAAAAAAAACGTTGTTCTTGTTTGGCAAACTACCCCTTTGAAGTTAAATTTACCTTCAGTGTCTATTTTCAACTTGATAGAAACGTTTAGTAATTCTTTGACCGTCTATAGGCAAGTGTTTCCTAAAATTAAATAAAACACAAATTCACACATAAACTTTGGGACATACATTTCTAATCGAATGTTTTAACGTTCGCTGTAACTTAAAATATCACACCGAACTTGGGAGTCTTTGTGTGTTCAGAAAGTTTTTTTCAAATTGTTCAAGCGTATTATATTCATGCATTGTATGCATACATTTAAGGAATGAAGACCACAGTAGGCAATTGTTCCTTCGATACATTGTTAACGCATATAATTATCCTGTAGTAAAACTACGGAATCTAGCAAGAAATCATCCCCTCTGTGGCCAGGGAATCAGGATTCTACATGATGGGATATTTTTAATATTCTAATACACAACACGGATTTTTACAATTTTGTTCCTAATTTCCGAATTGGTTCCGATGAGCTTTCATTTTAATATTACATCTATGCATACAAAGTAACTTTTATAGGTAAATTGGAAAAATGTTTGTACATTCAACCGACAACATGTATAGTTTCTTAACAATTTGTTTATAAAATAAACCACTTACATAGAATCTTGTTTTAAATTACCATTCCTAGGGTGATCTTAATTTAATTTTTCAAAGCTTATAGATACAAAATAAATAGAAAAAAATTGTATAAATTTTTATTCCAAAATTATTTGGCAAATGTCGTGGTTTTGATGAATTTTGTGAACATTTTAATTTCAGACGCTCATAAAAAATTATTGTGAATTTACACTCAACTTTTTTTTTAAATTTCTGCTTAAAAAAACTTATGAAGAACATTGTATAACATTTTCAAGTTTTTTGAACTAGTAAAAATGTTGTATTGACAATAATTCAAAAAAAAACTTTATAAGACTCGAAATTGTATTATGCCTATAAATAGCTCAAAAAGAGTCAATACTTCGAAAATTTTATGGTGCATAGAATTTGCTAATATAAAAATTCAGTAAACATTCTATTTATATCCGGTAATTTTTTAACAAAAGCTTTTAAAAGCATCATGAAAAACAAACAAAAAATTAAAGAAAAACTGAAATTTCTTACTCGAAACCAGTTTTTCTGAAATTTAACATATTATCCATTACAGCTCGTGACTCTCCAGATACCTAATATGCAGGCGTGCAGCAGAGTGTTACTCACTTGCCCGTTTTATATTTATTATTTTAGTGTTAATTACACTTTTACGTTTTAATAAAATATTATTTTGCAGTAAATTACAATAAATTTTATCACGTTTTATCATTTTCAAGTACATAATAATATTTAATTGAAAAATAAATGCCACCACTGTGGATGGGCCCATGGACCTTTCACATTCCTAAATCCGGCACTGCCCGAACCCGACGTACCTACCTAATATGACGTGTAAGTGTAATACGAGTATAATATATATTCACAATAATATGTACATATTATACACATTATACATGTACCAGCCTATACAGGGTTATTTTCACGTGTTGATTTGTACAAAAAACAAGCGATACGGCTCAAAAAGTACATATAAATATATAATATGGAAGTCGTGATAGATTTAATATATCATTATATCAATATGAAGATGAACTTTGTATACTATGTAGGTAAATACCGTGCGAAAGTGCAGTAAATCGAGTTCTCATTCCAGTGTAGTAACCATAGAAGGTATATAATATATTAGGTATATTATAATATAGGTTACATAAATCCGGCTAAACTCTGTAAGCTATATACGTGTTAATGGATTGTATAATTTAATTTAATTTTTGTGAGTTTTTATGCCCATAGACCAATTCATTGTAAATACCTATAGGTACTTGTATATTATTATATTACGATGCGATTGTTTAGCACAAGTATCTATATTATAATATGACGTTTCGCCCACACTGTTATATTATTATAGTATCGGATTGGCAATGAATTATATGATGGAAACGTCAGCGGTTAAATTCTGTTACTTCCACTGTCATATCGTAGCATTATTATGAGTGTACTTTTTTCCACATAAAATAATTATATATCGATTAAACGATGTCTCGTTTTTTTTTTTTTTTTTTGATATACAATGCGTAGGTGTATGTATTATTTTTTACTAATCGAATGGTTATTGCAATTTTCCGGAACGTTGGAACCGTCCACCCATTTCAAGTTAAAATAAATAATTATGACAATAACACGACGCGCGACGTCATCATTGTGAACCCAATACTTCGCTACGCTCTGCTCTGTACGCCATTATATCATTTATAATATTATTATACCAGGTTATAATTATTATTGATACGGATGTAGGTATGTTGGTAATCAATATTACTATGCTATTATTGGGCGCAATTAGTCTTAAATCAACCCTGAAAATATTGATCTATCGACCCGGAGAATGATCGAACGCAATTGGTATATGAAAAGGTAATTTTAAGAGCGATTGGTAAACTCCCTTGTGCTTAAGAAGACACTACACCCGCATGTATTGTCTTCGTCTTACAGACGTACAACAAATAAAAAACTGTTTTGCTCGAAATAGAACCACTCAAGCTGTAGTCCAAGCTAAGCAACCAAATGTTCACACTATAAACCAGAGAACATTTACTGTGCAACAATGTTTTTATTTTTTCGATGTCACAAATACGAGGAAAAGTTCTTATTGCTTATGAATTAATTATTTCAAACTTGAATAACTTTTCTTGTATTTGTGATATCGAAAAAAATAAAAACGATGTTGCACAGTAAAAATGTTCTCTTGTTTACAGTGTGAAAATTTGGTTGCTTAGCTAGGACTACAGCTTCAGTGGTCAGCTTCTGGTTCTATTTCGCGCAAAACAGTTTTTTATTTGTTGTACGTCTGTAAGACGACGACAACACAATATGCGGGTGTAGCGTCATCTCAAGCGTCGGTCACTTTTTCGATGTTTTAATTTTCAAGCAATATAATATGGATATATGAAATATCACGGATGAAAAACGCTCATATCACACTTGAAAATTAAAATATCAAATAAAAACTAACGCTTAAGCGCAGATAATGCCATCGCCTAAAAGTCTTATAGCAGTGAGTCAATTCACTCTAATACTAAAACTAAGATCACACTATGACAATTTGTGAACGGAAATTTGTTGTGTCGTATATTATGTTTGAAAGGCAACACACTCGTGGGTAGCATTCCCTCGTGTTAATTCGACAAAAGTTTGCTCAACAATCTATTATTAAACAAATATTTAGCAGTTTATAACGTTAGATAACGACAAGTTTGATGCAACCGAAAGTGAATCGTGTCCGCGTAATTTCCGCGTAATTTGTCCGCGTAAAGTTCAAGTCCGTTTGAAATAATTAAAAAGACATGTCCGCTCACATTGGAGACGGTAGAAGGCTCATATTATATATTGTACTATTATGAAATTGAACAAAAACGTTATCGATCTGTTGATAAAATCGGTACAGTATACAAACGAGTGGATCGGTACGGCGAAAACGAGTGGATCGGTACGGTGAAATCGAGTTGATCGGTACAGAAAAAACGCGTGGGTCACGGTGGGTTATACGGCCGGAGCACACGGGGTCGGAGTACCAGGGCCCCATGGTCTGGTCGCTACTGTTCGTCCGTTTCGGCGGCGGCGGCGGCTCCGTCGGCGGCGGCGTGGGTGCCGGCGCGTAGCTTGGTATTATTTTTTCACCGATCGAACGGCTTATGCCTATCGTTATTAATTATTATTGACAGAAACGCGGCACAACAAAAATATTCGAATGTGACAAAACTGCATATAGGCAACGGAGGAAAGCTCGTAATTAAATTATACGAATATAATACTAAAAACGATCACAGGTTACAATAAAACTCAAACAATATATTATGATATACGTATATTATTACGATCACCGACGCGAGCGTTAGAATAATATTGTTGGTTTTTTTTTTTATTCCTGTCCGTGACGATTTCGACAACAGCTTTCACGCGCATAATATAATATGATGTGTTCATCTTTTTTTTTTTTTTTTGCGTAGATTTTTATTGCAAGCGCGGTCGCTGTTTATGTACCGATTAATTATGCACTTATAAAATGCACCCCCCCCCCTTCACCGTATAACGACCAATTATAAATGTTATTTTTAAAATATTTTGTCATTACGTCGATCGGCTGAAGCTGAAATTATTTAGGTTAGTACTTAATAATGCGATGTACGGACGTGTCGAAACTACAAAACGGTCAATTATCATCTGACCGAAACTAAATATATAATATTATGATGTATACGGTTTGCACAGGGGTGGCAAAACAACGTGTTTGCCCGTTTTTTGTATATTTTACAAGCGCTCTGTACTGTATAGTCATGTACACGAGTATACGACCCGATCCTGATGTCCTGCAGAATGTGATCATAAATAACATAATTATCCACCAAATATCGTGCAAACGTATATTATACGTGTAATAGTGTGTGTATTATAACTCTCCATGAAATATTGAAAAAGTTACGCCTATTAGAAACCCAGCTGACGATAAAGACGATTATTACTTGGAATAATAAATTAGAATTTCATAACGCATGAGAAGCCGATGAGTATTTTATACACGGCGATATCATTTCATTATTGTTGTAGGTAGGTATGCATAATATCATTATACAGAGTGCCACGTGATAGTATAGAGCAGAGATTCTCAAACTCTTATAAACACTGTACCCTTTTTTATCAATACATTTTGTTGAGTACCTCCTCCTTAGTTACTAAACTAAAATATGTATGAAAAAAATGTTAATACTTTTAAAGAATTTTTTCCTTGTTGGTTTGTTAGCAAGACTCGTACCCCTTAAAACATTTCGAGTACCCCCTAGGTTAGGTTAGGTTACCCCCAAGGGGTAGGCGTACCACAGTTTAAGAATCTCTGGTATAGAGCATGATCACCCCCGTGTTTTCCATTAATAATGCGGATTTATTAAAATTCAGATTTTTCGGTAACCTTAAATAACTGTACATATGTTGATAGATTAATATTAATTAATAATTATTAATGTTTTCAAACGTCTATAGCTCCCATAACGCATAAATAGCTAATACAATCTTGGGCCTTTAATTTTATCCTTGATACCTACACAAAATTAAATAAATCAACAACTACCAGTTCAAGTTTCGATTTGTAGGTACGTACTTTATGGATACGTACAGACAATTTCCAATTAAGTCGATTTATATTTTAAAAGCAAAAGGATGACTCTCATTCGGAAAAAATAAAGTGGTATCTATCGTCACACTCCTTAATTGGTATAAAAAACCTAAGTACACGGAAATGTGGTCTTTAAGTAGGTAGGTAGGTATAGTTAAGATTTGAATAAATACATAATTAAATCCTAAAAGACAGACTGGGGGGTGAACATGCCCCGGGAATCATTATATATATGTTATGTCGTTGAAGTACCTAAAATACAAAAATTCTGATGCATTATTTATATATTTTTTAATATTATACCTTATATACATATATTATACATAGGACGCACTGTTAAGAGTACAATACAACAAAGGCTATCTAAAAAACAATTCTGAAGATGCTTAGATCTATTCTATATGGGTACTATAATATGTACGTATTTTCACGTTGTGCGATAAACTGTGTAATTTTGATACCTAAAATTTGTAGAGGGCTAATAAAGAAAATCCGAGTTGTCAAAGTTTTGGCTTTTGAGATTGAAAAAAAATGTGAAAAATTATTATTTATATTAAAATACGTTTTAGGTACTTATCACATTCTTACTTGATTAGATATTTATCACGTATAAAATCTTCAAAAAATAAGAAAACAATGGTACAAAAAAATGTATACTTACTGTATGTAAGTTAGTAAAATCTAAATTGTTAGAATAACATTTAAAAAAAAATTATTTAAGGGTTAAAAAAAATATTTTTATTTATTTGTTTGTTAAGCGCATTTTTAGTATATCAGTATATAACCTAGTATGTTCTAATGTTTTAAAAGCATACAAATGACCGAACTAACTTTGATTTCATTTTTTTTTTTTAATCTTTTTCTACAATTATTCTGATGCGAAACTTTTAATTTCCGTCTAGCCATTTATTTAAATAAAAAAGGGATCATCGCAAAATGCGTTGACAACGTTGTACTACGTAATATACTGCAGTCATAACTACTACGAAACGAAAACCAACACAGTGAAAACTATATAGAGCGTAATACAATTAGTGCATATTGTTTAATTTTGAAAGGCGATTTACAATCTACTGTAAAAGTCTTATTATGTAAGTCGTATATAGAATTACATTTACCTAAGCTAAAAATTCGAGTTGTCGCAAAGTTTTGTATTATTTATTGTGTTCGAAACAACAAGATTAAAATAACAATGTTGTAATAAAAAATTGTTGACGACTTAATGTTCCTTTCGAGTTGTCTGCAAAGTCTTAGAGCTATTGCGACTCCACGCTGTATCATGTGTTTGCAGTTTGACATCGATTTTTTACAAAAATATAAATAATTAATAATAAAATATTGTAAGACGATATTATACAACATGATTGACGGTTCATCCGTCTCTGTAGGTACCCGAAATACAATATGGGAATATTGGCTTACGGTTATTTAAATGTTTAGTCTTGGAGTTTAGTACGGTTAAGTGTTTCCTTCGATTTTTATCGCGCGTATTCCTCCTCCCCCCCCCCTTATTATTACACAAGAATATAACGCGATAATGAAACTCACTCGTGAATATACACACATTAAACCATAGACGTCCATTTCACGTGCGATACCACAGCTAATTATTATTATTATCTTTATTATCTACGGACACCATCGAATGAGTGTGACTCGCCAAGTATCCAACGAGTAGTTGTCGAGTTATTAAACTTTATGTGTTCCAGTGGTAATGATCCTTAACACAATAATACCTATTGGTTTCGCATAAAATATATATAATAGATAAAATATTTACTCGTCCATGTATAGTTTAGCAGTTATTACATATTCGGACAAGTCTTACAAATTATACAAATATAATGCATTTATATAAATTACTGCAATTTTCTAACCCCAAATATATGAATGTTCTAAACTTTTTATCGTGGACAATATTATCCTTATAATACTTATAATTCAGGAACTCGGTACTTATATATTAACTTCTATTTGACTTTCGATTTACATAGGTACTCGTACGTCGACATTTTTAAAAAAATCATCTCATTTACAATTATTTATTATACATATTGATTGGTTCTAATTTGTGATGAAGTGTGTATCACCAGAGTTCACATGAAACTTCTAAGAAAAATAAATAGTTCAAAATATTTTTAGAATGCGTAGCCCAAAAATTAGAGTTTGAATTCATTCAGTATTAGAGAGGAAAATTGAGGTGAGCATACTTAGCATAATATTATAGATATCTCACAGACTCACGTTTGGCCGTCTCTACAGAAATATTCGGTTCATGAAATGCAGAATGTATAATGATAAATACGATTAATATTTCGCATTTTTAGGGAAATTCAAGCTTAAGGTCATTTTTTGGTGTTATAATTTATATTATGGTAATTAAATACCTTACACGGGAATACGATGCAATGTCGTTATTTTGAAGAATATTTAGTGAGTAAAATAAACAATTCAAATAAATGCGGAATTAAAACCAGACACACGCATTATTCTATTTTACATGCTTCATAGAAGAAAAAAATTAATTCTTCGGTTAGATTGTATTCGTCGTAAGTAAATCGTTCGAGTCATTGTAAGTAGTACCTTTTATAATGGTATTGATAGCATAAACCTAGACTCGCTAGAGTGCCGAGTAGCCAAGTGTTGAGAATATTATCTGTTAAAATATTCAATTTTTGCTTCAACTTAAAAATGCAATAATTTATTTTAGTATAATTTTTATGGTAATAGAGACGTAATTTTTTAATGAAACTTTGTTTCTTATGCTTAAGGTTACAGACGTTTTATCTGTGCCCTTTTGAAACATTTTCCGGTCGTCAAGTTCCGTTCCCTATAATTATCATCGTCGTTATAATTATCGTAGCTATAGGAACATCCGTTTTGAATCAAATCAAAGTTTTGAAGATGAAGATTTATTTATTTTTAATCCGTGACCGATATAAACTCATAAATATCATAAAAAATAGCGTTGTAATATTTAGCAAAACGTCTTAAATTATATGCACGAATACACTGACATTGTACCGGATCACGTAATCGTATGCACATCTCCCGACACCTATATTATATACGCGGTGTAATAATATTATCTAATTTATAATAATATGAAATACATTTCACATAATTTCGGATTACCGATGTTCGGCCAACGGCAAGTATAACATTATCATACCTATATACCGCTATATTATATTATTATATAGGTATACTCATACCACACTATAGTCACTATACACTATTCGCGCGTATATATATGCAAATCATTCCATACGCATTATTCAAACGGGTTTCGGTTTTGGTCACTTTTATGACGACTATAGGTATATACTATATCATGTAGGTTTTTAAAACGTATAATATAATGAAATATACCTACTAGATACCTATTATAGAGGTGGTGCGCGAGTCTGCAACAAACAACCACTTTTTCTATTATAATCGCGTATAATATAGATAAGTATTATATTATACTTATTAATATAATACTCTTACATAATCGCTCTGGTCTTCCGATAGTTTTGTACAATATATTATTCGGTTCGGAGAAAAATAATATTATATTAAATGAAATTAAACGAGTACCTACATCTGTAATAACAGCACGGTAGTCTGCAAAAGTGATGCATTCAATGACGCGCGTTTATAATTTATACATGAGACGACTTTCTAGAATATTTTATTTTCGCGTTGACATGTCGAGTTTGATATTGTGTAACGCTATGCGCATTATTATTAAATCTAAAGACCGTCTGTGCAGATCGTAAAGCGTTGATTTCGAAAACAAATATAGTGTAGTTAGTTACCTACGTGCAATAACATCATCGGATGTACGAAAGCGTACAAGTTAATGGAAATAATTTTCTTGAGTTGGTTAAGTTAAGTCAAAGTTTAAAGAACGTTAAGTAGTAACTTCTTAATATTCTTGATATGTAGTTAATAAGCAATAGGTCTTCAACTCAAACAGTTTGGAGTCAGTGTAGATAAAAATACTTATTTCACTATTTGTTAAAAATTAAGATAATATAGTTAATTAATTATTGTTTTTATTTCTACTTGAGTTAGGTTCACATAGTATAAAGAACTCTATAAAAAATCGTTCAATCATTTAAAACTAAAACTAAATATTTTATTCAAAATAATTTCTACTGCCAGCTGTTTCTTGAGCTAAGGCACACTGTCGCTTAGACGATAAATACAGGTCAGTAGCACATAAAAATATGTCAACTAATTTATTTAATAAAAGCATATTCACCTGTTCATATGTATTTAAAATAATTGTATAAAACATTGTAGTAAACAAAAAATAACTAATTAATTAATTCCAACTACAATTATAGATGCATGTATGTAACATGATTTTAACTTATTATTTAAGTTAACTGAAAGAATATATATCTCCAATAAAATGACTTTACCCTTAGTTTTAACTTTTTTAGTTCTAGTTTTAACTAGGTTGTTAATCCCACCTTTGCCTCTGTAATCTGTAGTCGTACAAATAGATAACCTATCTTTTAAATATATTTTTTTTTTTGGAATTTCTATACAAAAACGTTAAAATTAACAAAGTAAAGGACATTAAGTTAAAAAATTCTTAACAAGTTTTTGATTAAGTTCTGGTGAAACGAACCGCACTGTATGCATCGATTTTTTTTTAATTGCCCCGTAAATTAATAAATACAATTAGGTATTATTTTAAACATAATACTGATGTTTTTCATTTTCTATAGACAAGTTCATATGTTTTTAATTTTATTCTGCTAACGAGTAAACATAATAATATATGCTATTTGCATATTATTAATAAAATGTATTATACAAATGAGAATAAACAGAGAAATCTAAAAAAAATTATGTGAACAAAAAAAGGAAATTTAAAATGTGGTTATTTATTATATTTTTCTTCTGATTTCCGTTTTTTTTTTAAATTTCTTGGCATATGTATTCCTAACATACTCGTATCTATCGATCTGGTTTTTTTTCATCGACTTTTCTTCGTCTATCACTCATACGTTTTTTGTTACCTCTATTATTTACTGGTAGATAACGATTTATTTAAGTTCACATCATTATTTCCATAACAGTTTAAATGTATTGCATTGGTCCTTTTAAAAATGAATTAGAATTTAGTGTAAATTAGTTTTTTTTTATAAAATGAAAAATATTTGAATATATAAGATCAAAAATCGATGTATAAATAAAATAAAAATGATGTATAAATAAATAAAATTATTATATAATAATTTATAATAATAAATATGATGTTATTTTTTGCACATTTTAATTATTTTATGAGTTATACTCTTGATCTATTTCTACATAATATATATTATGCATTTATGGATTTCTTACAACTTCATTGCTACGTAATATAATTGTACTATGTGCATGGTTTATAAAATATTGTTTATACCAATGTGTCATGTGGTAAACTTGTTACTTATAATTGTATGTATATTGACAGAGCAAAAGTATAATATAATATTATATTATTATTATTTTACAATTAGTGCAATTTATTGAAATTGCATAATATCATACAGTTCCGTTTATTTACTAAAGCATGTTATAATAGTTTACTTTTTTATTCGTTTCAATCCGTTTTCGACATACTTTAACAGCTTTATGTTGAATAAATGTAAACATTCACACATCTAAGATAAGATAAGATAAGATAAAACGGCTGTAATATTTCCATCGGCTTTATAATATTATAATCACATCTCGAAGTCGGCTGTCTGTACAGCATTTTGTTACACATTCGCAACTACACAGTATGACTCACAAACTCGTCGATGCAATCATATAAATTAAACACATATAGGTACCTACATCTATATTTTTATGATTTGTACCGTAAATATTATCGAAATCGTTTCCGAATAGTAGATACAGCCGTTATTAAAGCGTATAAGCGTATGTTATTATTATTATTGTACTGTTTTTCTCTCGAGCATCGTTTTAGTTGAAACTTGAAATATTAAAATGTATACCGTCTTTCGCGTAGGTATAGGTGCACTACGCCCAGGACTTTCGGTGGTTTAGGTATTTATATTGTCGTGACGTTCGTTTAATATTAAATAGGTCCGGGACGCGGTTCCAGACAAGTCGTTTTTCTATTCGTCCGGTCTCCGCCACTTCTTGGTTTGCGGTTTCCCCGTCGAGAAAGTCGAATAAAATAACTTACAAAAAAGTTACAATAAAGAAAATAAGAACAGTTCATACCTAGTAATATACGAACCTATAGTGAATTATTCGACTAATACTAACTATACAACGATTACCAATAACAATATTGTTATAAAAACGCTGGGAAGACATTATACGTAATCGCCATTGTTATTATCATTAATTTGAATAGCAATTATCATGGTTTATCTATAACTAAAGCTATGTATTGTAATATTTAAATACAAAATACAATTTTTATAATTTGTTGTTTTCGAGTTTCGATAAAAGATTTCATTTAAATAGTTGATTTAGGTGAATATTTCAAAAATCAAATTAGTTATGTTATATAATAATATATACCCATTTATATAGGTGTTCAAATAATTGTGTGGGTTTAAAAATGCAATCAAAATTTGAGAAGTGAACTATAATATTCATCCTCATTTTACCCTTAATTTGTGAATTCTTCAAATTCTGACTTTTGGAATTTTTAAATATACTTAAAGACCATATATTTGAATTTTTTGATCTTACTGCACTAGTCCTCAAAATTGATTTCACAAATGTTTTGATCTAGTATTTATTATACTTGGACCGTTTAAAAATTATAATTTTTGATAAATTAAAATTAATTAGGTACTATCATTTTTAAATCGCCATAGCCCATATATGTTCCAAACAAATTATCATGGACTTACAAAAGTTTACGTACGAGAAATTTGTACATCCACCGAACTCTATTTTTAAATAGTATAAAAAATCTTAAGAATTTTAAAACATGGACTTAAAGTATATTCAAAACTTCAAAAAATCCTATTTTGAATAACCACATTATTGAAAAAAAGGGGGTGAGCTTGTTTGTTGTGTCACTCTGTATAATATGTACAGACTGCAAGTAAGCCCTGTTTATTAACCACGACAAACATGACAAGATAATATTATAGTGTTGTACTGTTGTACATTTATTTTGATTTTGAGTGAACCAAAAAATTGAATAACACATTGCACGGTGAAACTCTTTATTGCCAAACATTTTTAATACCTGATGAAAAATCTTATCATTTTTGTTATGTCTTATGAGAGTTATAACCATAGTTATTTTATTGGGTTTTGGATAGTTATTTCTGAGAAAATAGTTTTGACCAAACATAAAATGCAATATGTGTTTGATACTTCAATTTTTCGACATATTGAATAACCTACACGAAACTTTTCAAGTACTCTCGATTCACCCGAAATACGTTTTTCCAAGAAATGCCTTCCGCCATGGAGCTTATTACAATAGAAACAGATTTCAAACATTGAAGCAAATAATAATTGATATTTTGAAATTGTTGCCTACTATGTCTGTTTATCTATATATGAGGGGTGGAAATCCAAAACGTACTATTGCCAAAATACTGATTTTTCAGGAGAAGCGATTTTCTGTGTCTTCTTTTTTATAACCAATGTTAATTAACTGAATCACTATAAATTTAAAGTATAATGCGTAAAAGCGATTTAAAAAAATTCATTTTCTAAGCATAAACCATATTTTTTTACCATATAAAAATGTACAATAATCTAAAACGTATATTTTCCATTAAATTAATGGAAATAGTTCGTTTCGGAAAATCTAATAAAGTTACCCCAAAATGTGCTTTTTTCATAATAAAAATATTATGCATTTCTAATTTATTGTTTTTACATTTTAACGTTTTTTACGATGGTTCTAAATAATATGCTTAATATATGACACGTAAATACTTAATTCCAATGTCGTAGTTTTGGTAGTTAATAACTCATATGATATTAAATTACAATAAAATAATATTGATCTTAAGTTTCTGAATAATAAGTAGATATTTAAATCAACGACTATAGGTAGTTTTTGTATACACATTTAAATGATTTTTACTTTTTTTCATCTTCTGAAATCTATATAAAATACAGTTAATCATATTATGATTGAGCTAATTTAATTTACTATTGATTCTTAAATAATAAATACAATAAAAATAATAAAAATTCTTATTTAATAAAGGTGTTCTTCATAAGCCCCGCCTTCGTCATTTTCAATCTCATTATTATTTACATTTTGAAAATTAGGAATACAGTATAAATTACTTACTAATAAAGCTATTAAAATAAATTAATATATAATACCTATGTACAAACTTTAATTTTAATTGCGGCTTCCACCAGATTTCTAGATCTTCTCTTTGTATTCATATTTTATAATTTATTAATACAATTATTATAAAACAATGCGAGTTTACGACTAAGCGAGCAACAAACTATAACTGCATCGTGGTCGTAGAAAATATTTGCGCGAACATATTCATTCTCAGTATAAATAAACCGTTTATAAAGAGACAAGTCATTTTGAAGACGAGGAATTTTTTTAAATTATTTAATAATATATTATTTCTATTAAAAAACGACTCAAATGTATTTAATAATCTAGGATTATATTTTTTATTTAATTTCAAACTTAATGATTGTGATAATAACTTAATATTATAATTTATAAATTATATTTTAGTACGTTTTGGATTAACTATTGTATTTCCCTATACCTACAACATGGGCAATAGTACGTTTTGACAAAGCATAAAAAAAGTACATTTCGGAATAATTTACGGAAGTAGTTCCTTTTGGTATACTTAATGATTATTGCCTATTATTTTAACATGGGTAATAATACGTTTAGCCGTAAAACTGGAAAAAGTACGTTTTGATTATCTAAATATAAATTGTATGCACGGAAAAGGTTCGTTTTGGATTAAGCATTCATTTTTAACAGTTGATTTGACCAGGAGATAGTAGTTTTTGGTCTATTCTGACAACACCAACCGATTTGTCGTCGATTTTTTTCATAAGAACGATATCTAACTAGTTTTTGTCAATTTTGGCAATAGTACTTTTTGAATTTCCACCACCTCATAGATTGTTCTACAATATTGAATTATTATAATTTTAGCTATGAAACTTGTCGAATAATCTTGACTGGGTAGCGGAATTTTGAGAGAAAGCCAACATTATTCGAAATTTCGGTATCGTGAAAATCAAAAATGTAAGAAGACGTAGGCAATATTATTTTAAAATAATATAAAATCTTACAGTGTACCTGCAGCTGCCTTCTATTTCATTAAAACTTTCAATTATTATTTACATTTGGTCTTCTACGGAAATCTAAATGAAAAATAAATGTATGTACGTTCGGTTACAGTTTCCGAGAGACGATAAGTAGATTTTTTTTTGTAATTAATTAGTTTTGATACAAAACTCTATAGATTAATCGGTTGTCAAATAACTCTCATTACGGGACTCGCAGTGAGTCAACATTCGGCAAATATTTGATAAATCAACAGCTGCCCCAAGCCGGATGATAATAATAATAATCTAATAACTGATAATTATTATTTAAACCGACAAGATAAGTTAAGATTGACATTTCCAATAAGTTATTTAAAAATTAAAAATTTGAAAATTTGACATTTAACTAAATCTATTTATAATGATATTAAATGTAGGTAGGTACATAGAATATATTATGCATTTGTCAGCTGATGCAACTGTTAGGCATGTAATATAAAATTATATTTAATTTATATGGTATCGTTCAAAAATAGTTTCAAACAAAAGCTTGACATTTAAAGTGTCATTAAGTGTTATCATACTTGTACGATAGCACTAAAAGGTTCAAATTATGTCTCAATACAGTTGGGATTTAATGTGTTTAATTTTGCTGTATTTAATAATTGGCAATCACATTTTAAGCAATAATCGCATATCGTTCAGTTTTCTGTTGGCATTATTTAATTCAGTTTGTTTGGTACCAAACGCATTTAGTTATGTGATTTATTCAATTTTTAATATTTCTAAAAGTCTTGATGCAAAAGTTTTTCAATCAAGCAGACCATGTCTCTAAAACGGAAATTCTGCGTCATAGACTAGAAACAGGGATCGTAAATTGATTTTTTTTGGGGGGCCACCCTTTAGGAATTGAGGAAATCTCCGGGGGGCATACAAATTGCATTGATTTATGTAAAGAAAATGTAAAACTAAAAAATTAAAGAAAACTGCATATAATTCACCACCGACAAAAATATAATTTTAATAATGAATTTCTAGTCTGAGGCCAGATAATGTTTGTCCGCGGTGACCCCGGCCTATAGAATTATTCATTGTCGTAACTTATATAGGCACTTTCAAGAAGCCACATTTGATCAACTGAAACTGTCATTGTAGTTTGCCCTCGGCACAACGAAAAACTGCAGACTAATATTGCAAACAAAATGTTACTTTATTCCGGCAACCTATAGTGGGTTTTTTTTTTTATCAAAATCGATTTCTGCTATTTTCTGTAATTCAAAAAATAATTATCTGGGAGCATTGACTTGCTTATAACCGGATATTTGATTACATTTAGGATAGTTGTGGAACGATTGTTTGCTGCGATTACCTATAATTTTATTTTTTTTTTTGATTGCAATTAAATAAATATACCTACTTTACATAGTAGCAAAATCGGTAAAAAAAATAACAATATGAATTATAATGACAAAAAGAAAAGTTCAGTTTTATTATCTTAAATTTTGCAATTTGTATTTCTTATGTAGTCTTGAAAATTGAATAGAAGTATAAATATATACATATTCTACATGCAAGTTCAGCAAAAAAACATAGATATAAATTCAGTATTTATTAGATCAGACTTTTTTTTAACAATTTACGACGTTCATAAATTATCTGCCTATCTTCTTTTTCTCAGTTGATTTATTGCTGCAAGTATTTTGATTATTGTTAAATAGGTTCAGTTTACACTTTATAATACTAAAACTCCTCGTGATTTTGGTTGGTATCCAACTACCAACACTTATATTTTTATTAAATAAGAAATAAATGCTCGATTTATGAATAATACTTGCAACATTTCACATTTTACATAGGATTGCAGCATAATATTAAGACTGGTTGGGAAAACATTAATTTCAAATAAGCCGATATCGTATTTTCATTTTTAAAGTAACTCTTAAGTTGTAATTTCACGTTTTATCCATTAAAAAAATTAATTAATTGGTGGTCAATATTGTTATGTTTTTGTTTATTAGCCTATTTGCCCCTTTTTTCAACCAAACATTCTCTCTTTATATATATATATATATTTACACCATCTATTTAAATTGTACTTTGTTTAGGATTGTAGTGGTGCTTCCTTAAGGTCAACGTTTCTGTATAGGTACAATTATTATGAAAATGTAAAGGTCATGTGTACGTTCCGTACTACGATTCGGAAACATTTAATAACATAAAAATATTTCTATTAAATTCACGAAGCCCCTCGAGAAGTTATCCTCGTAAAAAAAAACAATTTAAATAAAGTGATAATTTTTTATTTCATACTTCCCTGAAACTGAAAAAAAAGTTTATACCTATAGAGACCGTCATCGTAAAATGAGCAGCTGGTGTTTGCAAGAATATATTCTATTAGGTATACAATATTCGTGTTTGTAAAATATTTATAACAACATTAAATATTAGAATAATTAATTACTGAGAAAAGATACATTTCTAAACCTAACTGAAACTTAATTAAATAATATAACATCAATTTCATTAAAAAAAAAATAATGGTTTGAATTTGAAAGTTATAAACTTACAACAGAAAAATTATAAAAGATATTTAATTTTAACTTTATCAGACTTAAAGGCAACAATGATAATATTAGAACATGCGTAATTTACAACATGTAGGTAGGTGTACTATGCAAATCGTATCTATCCAAATGTCGACAAGGACAACGATTTCGATTTTACGATGAACGGTGACCATTTTTTTTTTTTTGGTTGTGGAACAAGAAAATCAATTTTAATTTCGATCTACTCATAAAATATGTACTAGTAATTGCTTATCACGAGTATTTCGATGAGCAGAGTTAGAACTATTTTATTTATTTTTTCTTTTCCAAAACGTAAAATAATGTAGAATCACATACCTAATGTCATGCAGCCAGCAGGCTAACACTTGTCATGCTCATGCACAATCCGACGATCGAGATAAGTACCTAAGCCAATATTATATCGGCTTTATTACAATAGTAACAATACCTATGCCCACCAGCTACCTTATTCAAAGTACCAGCTGTGTATTTAATTTAAAAAGTAGTTGTTTTGAATCTTACTGGTAGTTGTTGAGTTTTCAAAACCGCCAATACTTCTATTTACATTCCGTACGCTCGGATGCATTGAGTTCCTGGGTACAAAAGAAATCCACGATCCCTACATAGATGAAAAAAAAAACATTCGAACGTCTCAATTGATTTGAGTCAATATTATACCGAATAAACATAATTTCCAAGAAATGAAAGAGAGTTACTACAACCACAGTACAGAGTCATAATAACTAATGACCCGAAAATTCGAGCAAATATTTAATCAATCCCATGCATCCTATTTTATTAGTACACGGTAGGGTGACCATGCGTTTTGTTTATAGCATTACTCTTCTGTTTTTTTATCCACATGTTCCCTTGTCACGACAAACTTCAAACAAGGAGTTTTTTTGTCCTGTTTTCTCCATACCATCATTATACTTGCTTCAATGAAACGATGTACGTCAAATAATATTTTTGCAATACATTTTATATTGAATTATTGAACCCAAAGTAAATAGTTATAAACACCAGTTTTTTGTAGAACGATTGTCGAATTCCAATGAACAACATTGTCAGTAATAAGCACGGGACATGTCGTATTGGCAGTATGTACAGTGTAATAATTAAAATTATGAAAACACTCCGTCCAAAAACTCCCCTTATCTTACAAGAAACATTATCTCGAGAAGATCTTTAGAAATATAAAAATGTTTGAGATCGTTTTTTTTTAGAATAAATCCAAAATTATTTGTGCCGTTTTTTTTAAAAATGTGTTTACTCTATACGGTACATATTAAAATATTAAAATAGACAAACTGTTAGAATATGGGTACTTGGTTTTGAGTTTTGCCCGATGCGCAAAATACTTTTTCAAACTTTTTAAAAGCAATTTTCAATGCATGATTTAATTTTTTTTTCGAATATTATGTGGCAATTGGTTTTCAAGATTTGTTTTATCGACTCATATTTGAATGGTAACATTGTTTTACTTTAATGGACTTGAGAAGTAGTAATAGTATTTATTTGTATATTCAGCCTAAACAATTACAATTAAATAATTACAATAAAATACATTAATAACAGCTATATAAATAGTTTGTAAACTATAATACTGTATATATTATGCAGATATTTAGCAGCATTTTTCTTTGATTTCCTTATAAGAAACTTTAAGAGACCACCTAATTATTATAATAATGTAAATGTTTTAAAAATGTGTTTTGCTCATTAGTTACTTCTACGTGTGTATTTTACATTTTTTTTAAGGGACTCATAAAGCTAGGAATAAACGCATAATATTTTAACGTTTTTTGGTACTTATATCCCTAGACCAGCCATACTCAACCGGTGGCCCACCAAATTGTTTGTATGTGGCTTAAAAAGAACTCAATAAATTGATACAAAAATGTAAATTCAAAACTAAACTATATTTTTCAAAACTATATTATATTATAAATATAATATAGCCAAACGCAATTTTTCATAAGGATGATTTTATCTACGATTTATATTTTATTACATTATTGATGCATTTTATCGATTAACTGGCAGTGGCTCGTGTGTACAAATATTTTTTTTCGGTTTGCGACCCGTGTAATATTTTTAAATATTTTATGTGGTCCAAATACAAAATTGTTGAGTATGGCTAGACAAACAATAATAATTATTTAATAATATACCCACACAATGTGAATACCAGTATGCTTAAACTCGATGTGACATACTAGCAGCTGCCTAGTATACCTAAGATGAAGCTGAGATAGGCTTAGATCAATTTCGGTTCGATTCCACATAATATCATCATTATCATCATCATCGACATCTACTACGTTATAGTAATAATATTAAAACAATCTATGACAATCTATGGCCACCAATAATACAATGACATTTATACGTGCAGTGCAGTATCATATTATACTCTTATAATATCGGTCGTGTCCGCGATTGTCTGATCTCGGCAATCGGCAACGGTCATTATAATATTATAGTATTCAGTTGTCCGCAGATCGTCGTCCGCACAGACATTACTATAATATTCAGATAATAATTGATCGGGAAAAAAAAAACCGACGGCGGTTTCGTTTGATCGACGTGTGTGCACAATATAATATATACATATTATTTTAACGTACTATCGCGCATTATCTGTGGTCATAACGACGTTTTAATGACGCGAGTGATGGCGATTTGTGACGGCGGCGACAACGCAATAAAATATAGGTAGGTAGCTGGTAAAATGTGACCACCACAATCGTATTATTATTATCATATCATAAGCGACACGCCCGCCTCCGATGCGATTTCAGTATGTGTGTGTGTGCGTGTGTGTGTCGATAGCGTTCGAACGTCGTTTATAATATTATTTGTAGTGTTGTGATCTCTCGACGAAAGCCGTTCCGCGGTCCGGATAAAAAAAAAGTACGTGATCTGGTGCGCGTCCCGCAGCTGAGCAGCTCCTCGCGAGTGGAGTTACGACCACGGTATTGATATAATAATATTATGATGTGCTGCTAACCTATGCTATTACCGTACGTGTTCGTATGTGTCAGTAGTACCCATCCTAGGTAATATTGTATGCGGTAGTCGGAGTGTCAAGACAAGTGGTTGAGGTAAACCGGTAGACGGTAAAGGTAGGGAAAACTTTAAAATTAGATTATTTACTTACTCGAAATGTTAGATATATCGATACATTTCCGAGAGTATTGCTTCACCAATAAATATATACGTAAACGCAGGTGTCTTCCGCCCAGCCACTCGTTTGGCACTCGGCAATCATTATAAGATTTTTTTTTTAAAAAAGCTCGATAACTGTATTTCTTTCAATATAATGTAAATACATAGATTTAGGACCACCGATTTTTTAAAAAAAACCTAACTGTTGCTGTGTGCCAAGATGAATTCCTTGACGGCCGATACCTACTTATAAGTACAAATGTATTGGTGTAGTAACTCGAAAACATATCAACATATCTAAGTCGTTTTGACTAAGTAAATAATATAATTTTAAAGTTTTCCATTATTATAATGTATGATATAAATGTACAATATAGGTAGCGAAATGTAATAAATCCAAGAGTAATTATGTATATACGCTATACGCATCGTATAAAGAGACCGCGAGAATACTGGTATCGCAATAATATTTAAAATCAGCAATTGTTGAGTTATTACACAATATGATAATATAACGAGCGTGTGATATCTATTATAATTTGTACCTAATATTAGGTATAGGTTACCTACCTATGCAAATGATTTTTCGTTTAATTCGTATAATAGTGCTCAGCACTGTCATAAATTATAATAATATCTGACACGGGCATACCCACCATAATATTATAATAAACCTGTATAGACTTATGGTTTTCTCTCGAATTCTCATAATTTCCTTAAATCACGTCTTTCTCGTTATGTATAACCACGGCGGCATCGTTCCTCGTGCTATGATGGTTCCTTCGTCCACTGGACGACCGCCGAGTCCTGTAAGTCCGTCGTCTCTTAACCCATCGAACCTCTTTCCCGCGCGGCGGCCTCTAATTCTCCAACTGCTTTTTTTAATAATTTTTCGGAAATACACGGGGAGTAGGTACGTGACAATTTCTTGGGCGTGCGATTATATTACCTATATTATATTTGTCGGAAAGAAACTATATATTTATATTACTTTTATTTCTTAAGACTTAAGTTATCTGCCATTTTGAACAGCATTTTTATCATATTTTTGATTTCACATTCCTATAGAGAATATTTATTGAATTATTTCGAAGTCAAAAAAAATCACATTTTTCCGAAGACAGTTATAGTTCAGTAGTTATTCATGTTAATAATAATTAATGTTTATAGACGGGCCGCAGTAGTGGACAACCAGCACATTTTGCAAGGTCTCCAGCACCACTCCGTTCCGATTTACTTAAATACAACTTGGCACTATTAAACTAAAAGTCGAAAATTCCGGTTTTATATATCGGAGTACTGCCCGTATACGTTGAAATACGTTAACATTTGTTGAACAAACAAAAATGAAATGTTGTCGAATGTCTTACTTTTGATATGAATCACCCATTAAATGTGTAGACGATTGTCAACCAATCGGAATCGTGTACTACCCACTTATATACTTACCTACTTATTTTAAACCTTACACTATCATATTCCATTTTATACCGAACGTCACGGTTTTGTGCTTATTTCGTCACGTTGCAGACCACATTCACGCCGAGCAGTTTTGCCGAACTGCTGTCCGGTTCGTATTCCGAACTGCCGCTGAACGAGGAGATCGACTCACTGTCGGACGTCCATTCCGTGCTGACGGACGCGGCCGAACAACAGCAACCGAATCACCTGCAACAGCACCAGCAGAATGGAGCGTCGGGGCTCCAGTTGCCGAGTTTCCAGGAGACGTACGCCGCCTCGGGAGTAGGGTTCAAAATGGAAGAGGATTACGGTCCGCCGACCACTGCGGCGGCCGCGGTGACCATGACCGCGTCAGCCAATTACCATCAACAACACCATCATCCCCATCTCCATCTCCACCAACAACAGCAGCAACAGCATCACCAGCACCATCACCAGCAACAGCAGCCGCAGCAACAGCCGGCTCATCACCAGCTCCTGCACCAACACCATGTCCAACAACACCAGCAACAGCAGCAGCAGCAGCAGCAACACAACGGACAGCCACACCAGCACCACCATCACGGTCCGCCGGCCCCGCCCCCGCCGCTCATACATTTCGACTATCACTTTCAACACTTTCCGGGCTCGTTGCCGCCGCCGTCTCAGCAGCCGCCCGATTCACCGACCGCCGATCAAGGCGGCACAGCGTCCGTGTTCGAACCGATGTTGGATCACGTGGTTGGCATGTCACCCAAGCAACACCATCAACAGCATCACCACCATCACCAACAACAACATCACCATCAACAACAGCAACAGCAACAGCAGCAGCAACAACAACACGTCGTCGTCGCTGTCAATCACCAGCACCACCATCAACAACAACAGCAGTCTCTGCAAGTGCCTCAGCCGCCACCGACGCCGCGGCCGACGGCCACATCTCTGATGATTGACGCGGCCACGGAGCAGCTGCAACACGTCGTCAACAACGCCGCTTTGGTGGACGCCAACAGGACCTCGAGGACTTCGTCCGTCGCCGCAGTGTTGGCGCTAAGGGCCGCCACCGATCCGTCCGCCAGGTGAGTCCAAATTGTATATTATTATTAGGGCTCGGAAATTGTAGGAGAACAATTAATAAATATTCATAAAAATTTTAAATAATTTCAAAAAAAATCTTAACTATATAAGGATTAATTATTTTGATTGTAGAAAAATACATTTGTAATATTTAAAATATGGCATGAAACTGTTTGTCAAAAATAGTTAAAAAATATATTCTAAAAAATTACAAGTCGGAATATTAGTACGATATAATATAGTCGACGATAATATTGAGTTTCATATTCGAAATTATTATTTAAATATACACATTCAAAAAGCAAAAAATCAAATTTTTAAAAAATAATAAATTTATTCACAATATGCATACAAAAATTAAGACATATGTATATGTTACGGGCAAAGTGGAAAATTCGGGCAATGTATACAATGCCCGGGTATTTTACACAGTGTCCGGGCATTGTATACAATGTCCGAGGTATATTGGGCAATGTAAATTGTGAAGTACTTATACAAATAATCTGCATAATATTATTTTACCTAATCAATGATATTATATACTAATAATTATTATACTCGTTTATATGATTATTTATATAAGAGTATTAGAATTTTTTTTTAATTAATTAAATTTTAAATGTATTTAAAGGTAATGCAATAAAATATTATGTGCATAATGTTCAGTTATATGATATTATACATGAAGTTCATTTGTCAATTGGACATGGAGGTAGAAATAGAATGGAACACGAGATTAATAAAAAGTACAAAAATATAACTAGAGATGTAATAATGTTATACTTAAATAATTGCAAATCGTGTAAAAAGAAGGGAAGTACAGCTAAAAAAGGGTTGGTTGTAAAACCAATCATATCTTCTGAAATGAATTCTCGCTGTCAAATTGACTTGATCGGCATGCAAGCACAATCAGATGTCGATTATAAATTCATATTAGTTTATCATTATCATCTAACAAAATATATTATGCAGATTATTTGTATAAATACTTCACAATTTACATTGCCCAATATACCTCGGACATTGTATACAATGCCCGGTCACTGTGCACAATGCCCGGGCATTGTATACATTGCCCGAATTTTCCACTTTGCCCGTAACATATACATTTTTCCCCTAAAACTGAAAAAATATGCGAAACATACATTTTCAATGTTTTAATTCGCCATTTCATAGCTCTTATTCAAACTTTAAATCCAGACCAATTTAGAGCGCGTATAGAATAATATGCAACTCCTACAACTTACGAGCCCTAATCATCATTATTATTATTCGTATATATTATTACGTCGTATGGGTCATTGATATTGTAAACATATCGAACGTGCACAGTCACTACAATCCAGCCATCTTTAGAGTTAGCTTTTTGGTCTACACAATGGAGAGAGAAACGATGGTTATCACTCGCACAGAAACTTCTGAGCGATAATAATAAGACAGATTAATTAAACCTATGGGTACATTACATGAGTGAAAAGAGTTGTAATAATCTGTTGCGTTTAACAGTGGTATCGGTGGTGTTGGCAATCAGATTTCTATACAATGTTGCATTCGTAAGTTAAATATCAGTTGTAAAGGTTGACATAGGCGTGTCTGTTGACTTGTGGGTGGCCACGAGGGAGGGAGGGAATTATATTCAGCCTTTACACCGCGTTTTAAAGGGTGACACTTAGTTAAAAATCTGTTTTTAATTCATACAGTGGAAATCGATTATTAGGAACACGGACGATTGACACAATTACGTTATTGAAACAAAACATCTAGGGACGGCCCCCTATACAAATAGAAACCAATCGCAAATCGTTAATTAACACATTTCACATTGGTTAAAAAATGTTCCCAGTAAGCGGCTTCTACTATATTTACTCGATAAATATTTGTAATAAAATAATTTAATAATATTATTTCGAGTTTAAAAAAAAAATTAAACTAAAAATTAAATTAATTAAATTAAAAAATAAGTAAATATTAGTACACATTTGTACAAACCATGCTCGTTATATCTGCATGATGTAAGACACATCCCTAAAAAAACATAAAATACAATCTAGTCTCTTTTTCCCATCCGGTTCCTAACAGGGTCGTATATGTATTACGATAAATAATATCATTTTATATTATTCTCTATTATTTTAATTTTTTTATTCGACAACAATCAAATTCGATATTGTTCGCATCGCCCACGTTATATATTTTTATAATACTGCAGGTACGCGCCGTGCATGTGAAATCGCTTTCCGGGCTATTATCGCGGAAACAACCCTCCTACATCGCAAATATATACAATCGTTGTCGTCGTTCGTCGAATTTCGCGTAGATACGATATTCTATGATAAAACATCACACCGGCCTACGTCGACTGTAAGTCATATTAATGAAGTGACGAAGTGTGTATAACATAATAATATATAATATATATTTTATATTCATTATCATTCCGTGTAAAGTTACCGTGGTGAGTGCTTGTGTCGAAACTTGAATACACCTTTGCATTTCGCGGAATTCGGAATATAGTATCTGTATCGGAGTCTATCGGAGTCTATATTTATCATGGGGGAGGGGGCACGCCCGAACAAAGTGAATAGAATTTAGTTATTCGACTGTGATTAAAATCCGCCGTGTACATAATTTAAATACTAGTGTTACGTGCATTCGAAAACTTAACAAGATTGGTTATAGGTAGTGTCATTAAATAATTTTTTGGTATTTTAAATACGTTTAAAATAATGTTTGACAATAAATTAATGCAGGTATTTTAAATACTTGAGAAATACTTTTTCTTCGTATTTTTATTCCCAAACACTAAGTATAATTTATCGTTTTGCCATTCTCTTCCAACAACCAATATTTTTGTATTTAACTATTTAAATTTTTTTCTAAAATACTATTTTATGACGATAAATGGTTCTAAGAATTTATAATGCTACACTTCATCAAACAAGTAGATAACAGAAAAGCTAACCATTTAAGCGCAGAATTTGAAATTCTTAAACCTATTTATGTACAATTCATAAAGTTTATTTTGCATGATATTATACTTGTTTTACTTGTCATTTTTGTATCATTTGCTGCTAATAAGACAAGTGATGACCATACTCATCAGACATACTTAATAAGGATTTGGTAAAAACTTAATTAAAAAAATTAAAAAAAAATTAACCTGGAAAAGGCGACACAATATTTCCAACTCAAAATATCTTTGAAATACACTTAAACAAATCACTTTGCAGCGGCGCTGCCTTACAACTCACCAACCAATAACCGCACATAACAGTACAATTATTGCGTGGGGAGAGGTATAATACGTACAATACTTTATTACGACACAATAATAATAGTTAGCTTTCCAATGACCGTTTATTAATCGTAGTGGATAACTTGAGACCCACATCGTCAGTGTCACATCGTCGGAATACCTACCAATTATCGGTGCTTATTCAAATTTAGGTATGTATATACATATTAGTGTTGCTGTGAATTGAATTTTTAAAAAATGAAGATTTAAATTTCTCATTAATTAGCATATAATTAGAAGGGGTACCCCTGTAAATATTTTGTAAAAAAGAAATGGTACTCCGTCCCACCGAGTCTCTTTCCGATTCAAACACAGTATACAGTAAACAAATATCGGCAATGGACGTTATTCACTAGGTACGCTTATATAACAACAACGAAACTAATGATGATAATTAAGTCCGGATTTGAATTGCAAAATCAGTTTGTTTTTTTAAATTATTATATTTTAGGATGGTTTTTATTATCACCTATGGTTTGCTACATAATCATATTATAATAAAGATTTTATCCGATTTAAGATGTTAATATATTTTTAGTTTTTAGGTGTAGAGCAATATAATATGAAATATTAAATAAAAGAATAACATTTTTAATTTAAATTAAATGTAAATTTATAGTGTTAATTTTTTAACTAATCTGTGGTTGAATATGATAGTGTAAGGTACATATTTGTATCTGGAGGGGATTGAGGGCGGATAGGGGGGGCGTAGCCCGCTTTATATGTCGATATTTTCGCTTAGTCAAAAACATTTCACCAAATGCTCTTCAACATATTGTAAAATTTTCAAAATATTTTATATCTACTCATAGACATTTTCAATTTTCGTTTTTTTTAGATTATTTTCATAAATGTCTTTAAGACTAAGTGGCGTAAGATAAAGGCCTAAGAAGCCAGGTGCCAAGCATTAAAAGATTAATTTTGAATAATTCTGTAATATTTAATATGTACATATTAAGCAATACTGCAATTCAATAATATACACATTTCCTCGTTTTTAACCAATTATAAATACATTTTTTCGTCATAATAGAAAATTTGACAGGACTGGTAGACACAGTATGATCAATAATACTATAATAGTTAATATTATAAAAAAATTGTATATATATTCAAAACTATATTTATTTTATGTGGAATCGCTAATAATATAATGACATATACAATTAATAATTACAAGAATAACACGCAACTCAATTATTTAAAAGGTTAAGAGCATCAAACCAATTTTATCAACAGACATATTATCTACAAACAAAGGAGTTATTAAGTTTGCACATTATACAGTAGAAACTGCTTATTAGGAATACTTTTAGACCAAGGTGAAATGTATCAATTAAAAGATATTGTTTCTAATAGGTGATTGGCTTCTACTTGAAGTAGGGGCCGGCCAGTGCCTAGACATTTTGTTTCAATAACGCAATTGTATCAATTATCTGTGTTCATAATAAGTTACTTCTACTGTTACTCTAATATATTAACGAGATACGATATGTTAACGAATGTACCATATTATAATAATTTAAAGTCAATAAAAAAAAAAAATTGTTATCAAATGTTATTTTATTATGCCTCATCAAATGGCAGCTGATATAATTTTTATGTGGTACAATCTTTTAATTATCCATTTCTTAAGTTAATACCATAAATTGATAAAATATATATACATAATGTACATTTTTTACAAAAACGATTATAATATGCATCAAAAACACATTATCGAACATATAGATTTGCATAACTAACCACCACAATAAATTGTGAATTTATATTGTTCTATGTATAGAACAAATTAAATAATACGGTATGGGTGATATTTCTGATACGATTTGGGTCAGTTAGACTTTCCTCTGAGTTTTCCGGTTGTCCCGTGGCTATATAAACGAAGATTTTGGTTGAAAAATTTTCGGTATTCATAACTGTGATTGTTTTGTCACCCTATGGTGACCCTAATCTTTTTAGTGGGATAGTTTACGATGAAATATTTTATCGAATAATATCCATTGAAATAAAACATGCAAAAAATATCATAACAAATAATTATACTAATAAGGAATGTTTAGTTTTTGAATTCTTTGATGTATAAAATAAATTTTCCGAATAAAAAGTTAAGTTCTAAGGCATTCAGAACAAAATTTAATTCAGGTATAAATTTAAGTCCCACTAGTGAGATAGACAATGTGGGAAAAGTGCTGTTTGTTGGTCTTTATATGCTAAGTTATTGAGATTTGAACTTCCGCCAAAAATAATCATTACTATTTATTATTATTATTATTATTATTATTATTATTATTATTGTATACATAGGTATATTTTTTTAAATTTAAATTATCATCTTATAATTATAATACTATAACTTTAAAAAAAAAAATTATATTATAAGGGAGATAGACAAATATTATTATAATAAAACTGAAATACAGTGATTCATCAGTGATCTTCAATCTTGGATGTATTATACAAGAACATGTCAATTTCTCAAATTTTAATAAAACTCTTAGATACAACTACACAGTTATTTTTATACAAATAAAAACAAATTATAATACTATGCATTAATTATACTTCTGCAGCAATTATAATAGTCTCAGTATAAATTAAATAAGTAGACAAATACTGATTTGCGTTAATTGATAAAAGTCCTAGTTATTATATCATGTTTAAAAAAACGTGTAGCTAAAACCGTTGAAGGCGCTAAAAGCTAAAAAAAACTCCCATTTGAGAAAGCCATAACCTCTGTCCAAGAATTGATGGCACCACTGAGCTCATGCCTAAAAAACAGAACTTTCATCAAAATTCCAGACAAGGTCCATTTTCCTTTACTTCTTTCTCCCCTTATATCTCTTTCTCCCCTTATATCTCTCTCTCTCTCTCTCTCTCTCTCTCGTTCTCTGCTATCAGCTGTCTTTCGACACCGTGCAGCATGCCACGTGCGTTAAGTAATCGTCATTACAATATCATTTACTAATGACTTTTATTGTTATTACCCTTTACAGCAGCCTGTCTCCGAAATTGCGGCACTGCATCAACCCAATGTCGGTAACTGTGCCCGTCGAATGTTCGCCGCCTACACCAGACGCTGCTTGTATTATGCCTCAGAGGAACGCCACCGCCGTGGCCACTGCTCCATCTTCGCCGTCCCAACTGTGCGCCGTGTGTGGTGACACGGCCGCGTGCCAGCACTACGGGGTGCGCACGTGCGAAGGATGCAAAGGTAAGAGCCCTAATGCGAATAGAGTATTTACCATTTCTTTTAGTAAGTAAATTCTATTAGTCAGTTCATGTTTGTAAGTGTATTACCTGCCGTTGTTTTAATGTGAGGTACGAAATTGTAAATTTAGTGTATGGGCCGCTTTATGATGGTGATTAGTTCATATCTCCCAAAAAAATATTTCTAAGTTCACCTCCAGTAGCAACGAGTCTAGAAAATTGTATAATATTCGATAATAGGCGTAAGTAACTAGGTATACATTTTTATCTGATAATTAAAAATATTGGCTAAAGATAACAATTTGTTGCCATAAATTTTCTTTCTGTGCCAGTGTTTGGAGACATTCTCACACTAGATATGCGCTAATATTATTATTATTATTATTATTATTATTATTATTATTATCACTATCATTTTCAATCATTATATTATATTGATGTAGAAAATACATAGTTATGCAACAACGTCGAAACGGGTCAATTCTTTCAATTTTTTTTTTCTGATATCGTTTTCAGTTGGTTTGGCAATTATGAATTTTTCAACCAGGAAATAGCGCCTTAATTTTCAAGCAGTGAAGGCACTCCAAAAGTTTCACGTTTTCCGCAGATATAAACACGTGTGTTATGATCTACTTTGGAGTGGTGGATTATGTTAGTTTCTTAGAAAATTAAATAATAAGTTCAACCATGTACTAGACTATTTTTGAACAAATCGAGTTTCACACAAAATTGGTTTTTGGTAAAAAAAAAAAAAAAAGAAGAAATGTCCAAATACTACTGATGACCTGATAATTCTATACGGAAGCCCGATTAAAATCTATTCTATCTCGTTTATGTCTTAAACTAAAAACTATTGTTTCAAAATATGCCCATCAACTATTATTGTTTGTATAGTACCTATACGCATCTATTGATTTAATTTCCTTTTTGAAATTGTGAACTATATAATATTGTAATGTTTTTAGTCAAGAAAAAAGTTACAGAATATTATTACGATTTTTAAATATTATTACAAATTAATATTTAAATAGTTTTTTTTAATTTTATTAAGAAATTCCTATTGACAGTGATAAAAAATCTAATAAAATTATTATGTGAGGCTCAATAGTATATTCGATAAGTACTATATTAATATGAATTTTTGTTACTATATTTTATTATATTATTAAGTAGGTCTAGTAATGGATTTGAATTTTTCCACTAACTATAATTCATCCCCTCTTACGATTCTTGGTCAACGAATTCTGGTTCTGCTGTAGTAAATATGCGAATATGCGATATGTGAAAACGCGCTTAAATATAACGCCTTGTGACGTCAAATAGAGCATTTTTGTTGTCCATACAAAAATTATTTCATTCGAAATCAGATAACAAATTTTAGGCATCTATTCTCGAATTTCGTACTTTATTATATATCATTGTACGTGAGCAGTGTAATACGCACCTAATTATGTGGCAGTCTACATTTTAAAATTACATCATATATTTTAACATATTTTAATACTCTCGTTTGGATAACCAATTAAATAACGTCTATAGTGTCAGTAGTGTCCATACTTTCATTAGGTCATTTAGTTTTGCTACGCTTATTAAATTTTTCAAACATTCAGTAACTACTTATATATTATAGGTGTATTTAAAATTATTTTAAAACCTTCAAGTATCACCAACTTTTCAACTCTTAATGATTGCCTTTACTGATCACGATTTTATTATAATATATATGCTTAAAAACTATGATATAATACACTATGCAATTCTCCAGTCACCCTGAAACCCACGAAACGCTATAGTTAAAAATTCGACTAATCAATACCAATCCTAATTTGCATTACGATTTACGAATCTGAAATTAGTCGATTTTCCCAAGTATTATGTTTTTCGTAGCACCCACGTGGTGGATAATAAAATACCCTATGTATAAACGAGTTGACTTCCAGATCTTTTGAAAAAAAATAAATCTATGTATTTTAAATAATATGGCAACGCTTTAAATTAAAAACTTAAATTTATAATAGGTACATAGATCTAATGTATGTATGTATGTCCATACATTTTAATCTAACGATCATAACTACTACATATAATAACTCTTAAGGTATTTTAATCATCAATTCATTTTTGAAGATTTGTTTCAAATCATAATATTTTTAACTTTTGTTATAAAACGAACATATTATGAAAAACGCGCATCAAATACTGATTCTTCATTTTCACATTTGTATTCGACGGTTTTCTTTATTAATTATGAGTCATAATTTATGACAATTATGTTACTTCGGTAATTGCACATAATAGTTTAACCTTATTATTACGTAGTTTATATCTAGTTACATTGGATTCTATCCGTAGTGTAAACATTAAAATGAAAAAAATTGTTGAAGGTTTATTTAATTTTAGTTTAGAAAACATGACCAAATTAGTTAATACTTTATAAATTATAATTAATAAGGTCGGGCCATTGATAGGCTCAGGCAGAAACTATGCTATGGACCTGATACCGTCAAGGCGTCACTGATATGTGGTGGGTCTGGATAATAATTAATACCCTTAAATTTAAATTTGACAACCAATAAGTTAACTGTAATAACGTTAAACATCAAATATATTCTAAGCATATAACCACAAGTCATGAGGATGTAACGTATTCTCTTAAAACGATGATAACTAATAATATTATTTCACAACGATTTATACCATTGCATTTCTCTGTCGTGTAGGATTTTTCAAGCGGACCGTGCAGAAGGGCTCCAAGTACGTCTGCCTGGCTGACAAGAACTGTCCGGTGGACAAGCGTCGACGAAATCGGTGCCAGTTCTGCCGATTTCAAAAGTGCCTACAGGTGGGCATGGTGAAGGAGGTGGTGAGGACCGACTCGCTGAAGGGCCGTCGTGGCCGATTGCCGTCCAAGCCTAAGTCACCACACGGTTCGCCGCCCAGTCCGCCAGTGTCGCTCATCACCGCGCTCGTTCGGGCCCACGTCGACACCAATCCGGACTTCTCGTCGTTGGACTACTCACAGGTGAAAAAAACGAAAACGAAAATGTTTGAAACCTATTTTTGATTCTTGAGAGAATGTCAGCGCAACCAAGTCAAAACGCTTTCACCTATAAGATCATTTTTTATTGATTTTGAGTATTCTTGAGTAACTATAATACTTATAGAGTAAAATCACCCATTACAAAAATTATGGAAGATAATATTTTTGAGGGTGTGACACATCTATTTTATACTTAATTACTATTCGACTGTGTATACTACTTTCAACATAAAATACAATTTTTGTAAATTTAAACGATGTTTAAATTGTCTTGAGACAATATTTAGACAAATCGGTGTGCCATACCCTCAAATATATTATTACCTGTTGTTTTTTTAATGGATTATTTTACTCTAAGGTTACTGAAAAACGTAAAAAAAAATTATCCACTTAAATGCGTTTTTTCTATGGGCTTGGGCCGCTTGGGAGTGAAAGAGAAAACAAACAGTGCCCTGACATCCTATCGAGTATTCTGTTCAAATGAGTCTCTAGTTGACGTCCCCTGCGCGCTTCATTATTCAATTGATTTATTATGATATACGTACTCAAATTATTTAGTCTATAAATAGACTATATATAAGTACACTTTTTAGGCTATTCAATTTGCAATTCTATAGTAGGATGACATGGGAGGGGGCTTTTTAGGCAGGTATTGGTACCAATTCATGAACAGCTACAGCTTTAATTTAATATCGAAGGCATGATTACATCTGCTACCGAAAATTCATAATAAAATCAGAGTGTGTGTTGTATCACAACATTGCGTGTTAAGAATTGTTAAGAAACATTATCGCAAAATTTTATTTCGATTTTTCTATCGTTCGAAATTTTCCAGTGCATATTTTTTACGATCGTTCTCGTTTTCCAGTTAGATAAATAATACCACATTTTAGGTGTATATAGGAAATCAAAATTATTAATTTATGATTATGTCCTATGGGGTTATCTTTTAGAACTGTTCAAGGTAGCATTTTATTATAGAATATCTATTTATGTTATTTACCTTTGTTAAATATATTTATTGTTTATAAGTGTTTCTTTTGAATATTCGAAGAACGAGCTTTTAAATATTGTGAGTAGATACCTACCTCATACTTTTGAACGATATGTATTCGGAATGTTTGATGAACATATTATTATTTTGGGGTAGACAAGGCGTCACAGCCAATTTTTGCGATTTATTTTTATGAAAATATGTCTGCGGTGACAATGTTGGCAAAAAAAAAAAGATTTTTTATTTTTCCTCATTGATTTTTAGAACTTTAATTTATATAATCTATCTATATTTTAAACTCTACTGTCTGAATGCTCAGTTTTTAATGCATTGTATATATTTATATATCTTGCTTTATTCATGCATATTATTATTATTATTATTATTTATTTCCACTCTTGTTAGTTAATACATAATAGTAGTAATAATAATAATAATAAACAATACATTACAATACACTCGTGCCGGTTTTAAATTCCCACGCAACCGGTAATATAATAATAATAATAATATATCGACTGTTTGTCAAATAAAAAAACACGCGGGGGTGGAGAACATATTTTCTACTTTCACACATGGTATGGGTGACAACAATTATTGTGGTCGTTCGAGTGTTATAATATACAGCTGTCGGTACATTTTATTATACGTACAGGGTGATTATGTTATATCGGAGAACACTGGATATTCTTTGAGCTCAATTGTGGACCCAACCCTGCTGGCTGTGGCCCCAGCATGTTAAAGTTAGGTTCTCTCAGACTTTTGGGTTGCCTAGATTAAAACTTTAAAAGATGTCTAGCTTACTGTGATAATATATAACACATGAATATTATTTACGGGTATGGGAAAGTTATGCTATAACTTAGAGTAATATTAGCTAAAATAATAGTATGACTAAATTGATGGTGTTTTCTATAGTATCACGAGCCAAAGCCGTTTGAACCATTGATCACCGAAGCGGAAAAAATTCAACAGTTTTTCGGATTGCTCACGACGTCCGTGGAAGTGATCAGACATTTCGCCGAAAAGATACCGGGATTCAAAACTTTGTGCAAATCGGACCAAGATTTATTATTTCAATCGGCGTCTCTAGAACTATTCGTTCTCCGTCTAGCGTACAGGTACTTGTTGATTAATTATTCCTTTTTGATCTATTTTAAATGTAACATTTAAAATGAACAATTTAATTTTTAATGTTCTTAAAAAATATTATCCCGAACGTCCGTGAAAACTGGGTACACTATCTACAACTCAGTTACCTACATTACTCAGTACACTATGCATATTTTAGAATTCTGGAGATTGATGATCCAATAGTCTAGTTGCCGCATACTACAAACAGAATTTAAAAATGTGTATAGGATACTGAGTAATATGGGTACTTTAATTGTCTAGTGTACTCAATTTTCGTAGACATAAGGTCCTATATATAAGGCACCTATGTCACCTTATCTCTCTCTCTCTCTCTGTTTTTAAAATAGCTTGGTTTATCATTATAAACGTGCACTGTCGTAATGTGTCCTAATTTTTGACACGATTCAGATTTTACTATACCTACAAATTATTTGTACATTATATTGTGTTTTCTAAATGATTTTAGTAGGTGTATATATAAAAAGTCGAAAACTGGAATTATTATTTATATGTTATTCTTATTAAGCTAATATCTCGTTTGATTTATTTAGGACAAAATACGCCGATACGAAACTAATATTTTGTAACGGGGTAGTTCTGGACAAACAGCAATGCCACCGGAGTTTCGGCGATTGGCTACAAGCTATATTGGACTTCAGTCAATCATTACACTCGCTGGACATTGATATATCATCCTTCTCTTGCCTGTGTGCCTTAACTCTGATCACAGGTATACATTTTTATTTTTGAATGGTACAGTAGGTTGTTTTTACACAATATATAAATCATATGTAATATTATACGGTGATGTGTTGACACCTTTTGGGTGCTTATTCGGCTAATGTGTGAGGTATTAATGTTAAAATATAAATGTGATAACATTTTATAAATTTAAAATGTATGTTATATACCTACTTATTATAATTAACATAGATTCATTAATTAGTTCATCAATTAATCAACAAGATTTTTAACTTTTCGCAGCCTCCGTGTTGTAAGTTATAACACACTATAGTGTTTCATTGAATAATTTAATAGAAAAAATCGGTTTAAAATCTACAAGTTCGTAGTCCTTTTCAACGAAGTTTCTAACACGAAAATTTTTTTCTAGGTTTATGATTTCATAATATTATTACTGAAAAAACAATAAAAGTAACTGACATGAGACCACTACTGTACACTACTCTGAATTAGTACGTCTCAGAATATAAATATATAAAAAATATAAAATGTCATTAAAATTGACCATATCAAATTTTGTAAACTGCAGTGTTCAAATTACTTTATGTTAAAAAAATATAATATTCAGGATGTAACAGAAAATCTGACAAAATATAAAATTTATATTAATTAAACGTACTACGAAAATTGTGAACATGATGAGGATACTAATTAATTTAAGAAATATACTTATATCAGTAAATTTCCAAAAATAACATTTTGAGAAAAAAGCTACTCCACACTTACAAAATAATTTACTCCAAAAAAATATTGATATTTAAAAAAATTATAGAAATAAGCTATACTTGGCTAAATGGCATGTGAATTTAAGATCACATTTTTTTTAATGTCCACTTACAATAATCCATGAAGAATTTTCAATTCAACTTTCAAGTTTTTGAAAATTTTTATCTTCGTCAATTTTTTTAAAAAAACCTAAGAAATTCAAAATTGTTTTATGCTATAAATAGCTCAAAAAGAGTCAAATTATTTTGAAAATTGTAAATGTATAGAAAACACATTAAAATTGCATGTACACATTTATTTGTTTAAGTAACATCAAAAACAAAATCTGTTAAGTTAATTAATTTTCTATTGTTTCGATACTTCATAATGTCGGACATTTTAGTTTTACGGAGTAAATAAAAAATTAACCTAAACGTCTTAAACAGTTATGAAGTAATGAACTAAAGAGTAAGCAACTTCAAGTTTGCCAATGGTCTTTTCAGTTTTCATAGAGTCAATGTTAAATTTTCACCACATAAAAAAGAGAACGTTGGCTGTGAAATATCGCTTTTATTTTTTAGACATCAGAACTACAAAGAAAGTTATTTGAGCTTGAAAAACACAAAAATAATTGATTTTGAAGCAATTCAAACTCTTTTTTTTTAATAAAAATGTTTATCAAAAAATAAAAACGTTATTTCAAAAGTTCTCAACTTACTATACTGTGTATCAATTCGGAGTCTTAACCATTACTACAGCCCAAGTGGTTCTATCCCTCTCCAGACATGACATTTTTGGTATGTCGAACATTAATATTTGTAATACAGAGACAACACACGCTGGTCCTTTTAATATTATTGTACTTGATTCGACTTTACCCGATAATTACGCGTGTTCAAGAGTTTTAAATTTGTGTGTGGTTTTTGTCCTCAGAACGACACGGTCTCAGAGAAGCGAAAAAAGCTGAACAGATCCAGATGAAAATCATCAACTCTTTGCGGGAACACATCACGTACAGCATGTCCGATTCGCAGCGCAAGTCTTATTACTTCTCGAGACTACTCGCAAAACTGACCGAGTTGCGTTCACTCAGCGTGCAGGGTCTCCAGCGGATATTCTACCTGAAACTGGAAGACCTGGTGCCCGCCCCGCCGTTAATTGAGAACATGTTCATTGCTAGTTTACCATTTTGAAAAACACGATTATCCATATATTATAAAATATTATTATGTAACGTGAAAGCATCGAAGTGAATACGATTTTCTTGATATTTGACTACCGTTAATAATAATTATGTCTATTCTGTTGTACCTATACTTATACGTATATTATTGTTACCTACATCAATACGTAAATAGCGTATAGTATCATTATACGTAAAAGAGCGTGTTTCATTATTATTATTATTATTATTATTATTATTATTAT